>NC_056734.1:698699610-698804610 GCF_019279795.1 Protopterus annectens | reverse complement strand
AGGATTTTGGATGCTCCTTTACAGTCTGATGTGTTGTTTGGATCGCCTGTGGAAGCAGTTTTAAAGAAAATGGAGGACAAAGCTAAGTCTATGCAAACTGTTAAAGATTTTTGCAGGTGCAGCCACCAAGTTTAGTAGAAATTGGCCTGCTAAGGGGTGGACATATCCTGCTTATGATTCCCAGTCTAGGGGTAGGTCTAGACGTGGTAGGGGCAGGGCTCAAGGTTCTTTTAGGCCTAGAACAGGGAGTTCACCTGCTCAGACTTCTGGTGAGGGCAGGGGTCAGTCCTTTCGTAAACAGACCCAATGACCTGTCTTCAGCTGCCAGTAGATTCTCGTCTGGCAGCTCCTTTGGGAGGAAGACTGTCTCTTTTCAAAGAAAATTGGGATTTAATTACTCAAGACAAATGGGTGTTGGATATCATTCACCACGGTTACAGATTTTATTTCCATACAATGCTCCCTTTCAAAGGCATGCCAGACGTTCCTCCTCCACAAAGAAAGGAGGCTCACAAGCAAGTTTCTCAGTTACTCCAGATGGGGGCCATTCAGCCAGTCCCTGTATCAGAAAGGGGCCTAGGATTTTATTCTCGCCTGTTCCTAGTACCAAAGAAGGGGAACACGTGGAGACCAATTTTGGATTTATCTCTCCTCAACACTTTTCTGGACATTCCCAAGTTCAAGATGTTGACGTTACAACAGCTTTTACCTCTGCTGGGCAAAGATCACTGGATGGGAACTTTAGATCTCAAGGAAGCTTACCTTCATGTGCCTATAAGGCTAAGTTGCAGGAAGTATCTGCGGTTTCGAGCTGGAAATTCTCATTATCAGTTCTCTGCATTGCCCTTTGGCTTATCTACTGCGCCCAGAGTATTCACAAAGGTTCTGGCTCCAGTGATAGCTTACTTCAGGCTTCAAGGAATTCAAATCTATCCTTACTTGGACGACTGCCTGATTCTGGCTCAAGAAAAGGAAGACCTTCTACAGCATCTGGAATATGTTATAGCAGTGCTAAGATGCCTAGGGTATTCTGTGAACGAAATAAAGTCCAGTCTAGTACCCTCTCAAGACATGTGCTTTCTGGGTGTGAGACTGAATACAGCAGCCCAGATGGCCTTTTTAACCCCGGACAAACAAAAGAGTCTATCACTTTACTTCCATCAACTATCTCATCAGTCCGTGCTGACTGCAAGGACAGTCCTTCAAGCATTAGGGTTCATGGCATCTTGTATTCTGGTGCTTCCCAATGCCAAACTGCATATGAGGAAGCTACAATGGTATCTCAAAATGTATGGACACAGCACTGCCAGGATTTGGACACTGTCATTCAAATAATACCTTGCCTTCAAAAGAATTCTTGTGGTGGGCTCAGGAATGTCACCTAAACAAGGGACTCTCTGTGACCCGGCCAGAGGCAAGTCAGATTTTAACGACAGATGCCTCGGACATTGCTTGGGGAGCTCATCTAAATGGAAAGTGGATACAAGACAAGTGGCCTGCCAGACTACAGCATCTAAATATCAACATGAAGGAGATGTTAGCAGTCCAGTTTGCATTAATGGCTTTCAAGGAGTTACTTCTTCCAGGGCAGGTGTTGATTCTAACAGACAACACAACTGTCATGTGGTACATCAACAAGCAAGGGGAACACATTCTTATCCTCTATGCAGGCAAGCAATGATTTTATGGGAGACTGCGCTAAGCTTGCAACTAACTCTTCAGGCAAGGTTTCTGCCAGGAGCACAGAACTCCTTAGCAGATGTGTTAAGCAGACAAATCATGGATCCCCACGAGTGGAAACTGGATCTTCATGTATTTCAGAAATTGACAGTGTCATGGGGAACTCCAGACATAGATCTGTTCGCTTCTCCACTAAACCACCAGCTGCCAAAGTATTGCACAAAGGGGTTTCATCACACAGCTTGGAAAGTGGATGCTCTGTCTTTCAGTTGGAAAAACCTTCATGTGTATGCCTTTCCACCTCTGCCTCTTCTTCCAAAGGTACTATTAAAGGTCAGACAAGACAGGCCAAGGATGATTTTGATAGCTCCAGATTGGCCTCGCAACACTGGTACCCACTACTACGAGTCTGGTAAAGAAGCCTCCATGGCCTTTACCTCTGATTCCTCATCTGTTATCTCAGAAGGACGGTCATCTGCTCAATGTCAAGCTTCACTCTCTTCATCTAACAGCCTGGCATATTCTGTGTTGAAACACAGCAGGTCTCAACTTCCTCAACAAGTTTTAAATGTGATTATGGAAGCTAGAAGACCTAGTACAAGGAGAGTGTACAGAAAAATGGAAGAGATTTTTATTTTGGAGTACAGCAAAGAATTTGGAGATTTCTGAGCCTAATTTGAGTGTGGCTCTTCAATATCTTACTGAGTTATTGGACAAAGGTTTGTCCTTCTCTTCCATTAAGATTCATGCTGCAGCAATTTCAGCTCACTATGATTGTGACCCACCTTTGTTTTCGCATCCTTTGCTCAAGCAGTTTCTTAGAGGGGCAAAGAATATAAGACCCCCACGTAGAGCTCCTACTCCTGCTTGGGATCTCAATTTTGTGTTGGAAAAACTTACTCTACAACCTTTTGAGCCTGCAGCTACTGCTGAATTGAAATACTTGTCATGGAAGACTGCTTTTCTGTTGGCTATTACTTCTGCAAGAAGGGTGTCTGAGTTGCAGGCCCTTATGGCAGTAGAGCCCTTTTGATTTTCCATAAGGATAGGGTATCATTACGTACTAATCCTTCCTTTATGCCTAAGGTGGTTTCTAGTGTGGCTTTAAACCAAACTATTCATTTGCCTACGTTTTATGCAGACCCTCAAAATAAAGGGGAAAAGATTTTGCACACTTTAGATGTACACAGGCAATTGCGTTATTATTTAAGCAGGACTAAGGATTTTAGGCAGTCTCAGCAGTTGTTTGTTTCTTTTGCTTTGAGTTCACAGGGCAAGCCTGTGTCAAAACAAACTATTTCTAGGTGGATTGGCTTTTGCATTGCATTTTGTTATTCCCATCATGGCAAGGAGATTCCAGCTGGGATTAGGCCTCATTCCACTAGGGCTACTGCCACTTCTACAGCATTTCTAAGTGGGGTGGCAACTAAGGATATTTTGGAAGCAGCTACTTGGAGTTCAGTGCATACTTTCTCTAAGCATTATCACCTTCCTATCTACTCTAAGTCTAGGGCTGGTTTTGCCACAGCTGTTTTGCAAGGCATGTTGTCAGCTCCTACTTCTTTATGATTTGCCAGCCTCCCTTACCTCTGCTTTGGGATTCTACCCAATAGTAAGGACTGCAGCAATGGAAAACGAAGAACATAGTACAGTTTTGTACCTACCATAAATGTAGATGTTCGAGGATTCCATTGCTGCAGTCCAAATTACCCTCCCTCCTTACCATCTGTGTTTAGGGGTGGTTGTGTAGGTGAGTTTACATGCTTATATTTTTGTATATATTCTTGTATATATTGTACATGTTTTTGGTGCAGGTATTTTGGGACTTGTCTTTTTAGGGTCTTCTGACATCTGGGGCAAGAAAAGACTGAGGATATGACGTCGGTCATGCGCATTAGTACCCTGACGTACTGACGTCAGTCTAATGCGCCCTGACCGACGTCAGCCTTATACTCTGGTATTCGGGCCGACTGGACGCGGACTATACCCTATAGTAAGGACTGCAGCAATGGAATCCTCGAACATCTACATTTATGGTAGGTACAAAACTGTACTTTTCTAATGTCTTGATTCCAGTAAATCAAAATAATCCTTTTAGTGACTATGATAGTAGCTATTACAATATTTTTTGCAGTTTTAACAGAAAGGTCTGAAAGGTAACACAGTATCCAAGCATTGTATGCTAAAGTTGTTGTGTGCTTTGTTAAGAAAATGTGCTGTTCTTTTCCACCAGAAGTAAATTGTAGGACATGACCTCCACATGTCATACCAATTAGCAATTTCCCCACAAAGCTTCCACCAGCACAGTTTTCAGGGTAATAACTATTTCATTTTATCAGTAGTCTAATAGATCCGATAACAATTTTTGTTGAAAATTTCTGTTTGTGAGAGGTTTAAATTAAATTCTACATCTTTTCCAAAGTAGTTGAAATTCTGAGAGCCTCATTTCTAAAGATATTTAAAAATTCCATTTACTTCAAATTTTATAAGTATAATCATACTTTTTTCCTGAGGTGAATGGTGGTGGAGGGGTAAGGTTTGGATTTAATCATATTTTTTTCCATTGGTCATAATATTAAATGATGCCTTATGTCATTGTAAATATAGTTAATAAAAACGAGAAAAAAAAGTCACTTTACTGTTCTGGTCTCCTGAGGTGATTGTATTGAATAATTAATTCACAGAGGTATTAAAAGTAGGAGTTTTTGCATCAAGATAGCATTGCCATTGTTTTGCTGCTAAATTTGCTACTCAGTAGGAAGATTAAAGAAACTGAGTAACATTCAACATTATATAAAACATAAATGGACTATTCTGAAAAGTCAACAGTTTTAACAATTTCTGGGATATGACATATTTATGCAAATTTGACAGCTCATGGTGTTCACTGGTTGAAAGTAAAGTAGACTTAGGAAATTCACAGCCCCACTTACACAAATATTTATAAAAAAAATAATTGAAGTGTTAAGTCCAAGTTCAAGTCTGTAGTATTTGTGTTTCATATGAAAAATGAAAAATTGGAGTAGGCATACTTTTAAACATTTAACCAAGTAACAATATCTTACCACATTAAGTCTGTTTTTATATAAGTATAGATATTGTTACATGCTGTATTATGACATATTATGAAAACTTGTTAAATACTGAATACCCCAAAACTTTAACTGCTTAACAACAGGAGTCATCATTTCACAAGTTAGATATAATATAATAAATGCCATTTTCTCTATACCTTGTCTAATGTAAACTAGATGAGGTTCTATCTGGTTGAGTTCAGTTCACCACTGTTAAACTCCCTGATTGCTATTTTTCACAGGCAGCCACTGATGGTGTGGTTGCTAAGTATGTGTCTGTAGTAAATCATTTGTTTTGACAGATTTCCAGTTTTATTTCTGTTATGATAATGGAGTTGCTTAATTTAACTTTGACAAATAGTCAGGATTGAACCCTACATGAGGGTACAGGGGTGTCCTATCCCCCTGAAAAAATGTTTGCTTGATTATTGTCATCATATTGAATTTATGGTCAGTCATGCATGTCAAGTTGGTTCCTTGCTGTAACTCAGAAAGCAGTAATGAAACTAAAATGCTTAATCTTTTAATTATTAGTAATTAACTTTAAGCCAAATAATTATTTGAGAGAAATTTGTTTAGTTTTACATATTTTACAAAAATAATTAGAATTTTGTAAAACAGTATCATTGGCATATACTATAATATTGCTATAGTAATTAGCTGCTGTAATACCTTGCATATTTTGCTCAGAATGCAGCAGTAGAGTATCTATAGTAGTGACAAATAAGGAAGAGAATAAAGGAAGTCTTGCCGTACTCCAGCAGTATGGATGTTGAGGAGGCATAATGGCTGCTGCAGCTGCTGCTCGTGTGTGTGTGTGTGTTTATATTTTATATATATATATATATATATATATATATATATATATATATATATATATATATATATATATTCAAATGTTTTATTATTAGAATTTACTTTTTTAATACTTTATTATCATGTAAAATTTTTATGGGAACACTGGTTTTATTTATTAAAAAAAAAACAAAGGGAAGGCTAAAGTAAGAGATTGTTCAGGAGTTTGCTTTACTCAGTCTCTTAGGGGCAGATTCAATAACATTATTTGTGTTCAGTTTTATCCCTACCACATTTTTTGCACTTTCTAGTCACTCAGAAAGATTACACTACGTCTGCATGTAGTCTACACTTTGTGGTAACCTTTACAAATCCCTCTCGGTATTTAAAGCTCTAAGAAAATCAGTAGGAAAACTAAAATTAAGAAGAAGGTGTGACTTATGTTTGTGTTGTCTGTTCACTCAGAACGGTGTACACTTAGTGTAGGTGTTCGCAAATCCCAGGGTTAGTCTATCAAAATAAATCCATTTAATATTATATAAATAATAGAAGAATTCCACTGTGAATGATACAAGGCATTGTAGTCCTGTAGGTTACCTTATTCATCATATATCAGATTCTGTCTGAAGAAATCATTAGTAAGACGAAAGCACTTACTGAATAAAGTGCTGTTTTGGTGAATAAAGGCTGGGTTTTGAAGATCGCGTGTGGATTATTGTTTTTGCTTTGTTGGTGTTTTGCTGAATTCTCCATTTAGTTTTATTTTATTTTATTCATCATATAGTTTTGTAATAATATTTTGATCAAGTATTGCATGCACTGAGAGGCAGAAAGTTTGCCTGTTTTATGTACATACAAGAAATGCTATCCTACATTATATGTGTAAGAACACCAATCAAGTTCTTTACCCAGTTTCTCTAAGTTTTTCTTTCAGACAGAAATAAAGTTATCATAGCTACTGTCTAAGAATTTAAAAATGTTTTCAGTGGAGAATCTACATGCCTTATTTTTGTTGACAGAGAACATTTTATACATTAAATATATTTGGATATTGTCAAAAATATGGGCATTGAATGAATCTCATTTTAAACTGTGGATTTAAGGTTGTTAATCTTGGATATATTTTCAGTGGAACTAAAATTGTTGTTTTGAAGATGACAGAGGAACATATAATTATGTGAATATGAAGTATTTCTAGAAATCTGGAATGAGAATAATTATAATATGTAAGATAAGAATGCTGATTCATTAAATGTTGCTTAATTAAATCAGGTGTGACCAAAAATATATCTATCCTAGTAAATGCTTTCAAAAGTGTCTTAAGCCTGTAAATATGTTGCGAAGTTAGGTATCAAACTTACTCATTATTACAGAAAAAAAACACATAAAACGTGCAAGTAATATAGGACCAGAGATTTTATTTACTCCGACTTCTGTTGTAGCAGAAAGGTTTGCAATGTTGCACAGTACCCAAGCATTTTACAACAAAGTGGACTTTATCTGTATTATAAACTGCAGAAAAAAAAGAGAGTATACTAATCTGCTTCTTTTCATAACTGCAATTTCTGCTATCAAAGTTGATATCTTGTTTCCTAATAATGACCACAGCTTTTAGGTTTGCGAGCATTCCTTTCCACTTTAATGCCTTCTTTTGGATTCCATAGAACCTGCATCTGCCATGGAATGATCTCCTGCAGGAAAATAAATAAAGCATGTGTCACTACTGACTGACATTTGGTAATAAACATAGTCTTCATTCACCTTTTTTTTTGCCAATTGCATCTTTTAACTGATTTAAATGGGCGAAGAGAGGCAGAGCTGCTTGTTAAAGATTCTGACACTGATGTTCTTTAAGGTGGTTAAGCAGATAAATGGTGTTGGCATTACTTTACTTACAGTATAGCACTTGGCAGCATCCCAGTAAATTAAGAGCCTCTTTACCATTCTACTGGTGCTACTACTAGCAAAGAAGACAGCCTGGGTTCAGAAATGAGCTTTGCATACAGCACTTGGAGATCGGGATTGTATGACGTTGGTGTAGTTACTACTGCTTTGTGGTTCACAAATTAAATGTTTTGCTCAACAGTGGCTGTATGGGACTACCAGTCAAAAAATCCTCCTGCATGGAGAAATGTTGCACGGCAACTAAAGCAAAAGCATCCACACAGCCAAAATGAAGCCAGCAACCAAAGTGGATCCGATAAAAAAATCCTTTAATGTTAAATAAACATCAAAAAAGCTCAGACCGGTTTTGGCTGGCAAAAAGCACAGCCTTCTTCAGTGACAAAAAAACACAAATCAATTAATGCAACTTAAATAGTATTTTAAACATATCCCATTGGTTCAATTAAAATTGCTCATTTAATCCAGGTGAAAAAAGAGCACCTAATTTAGTAATCCATTTCTTTTCCTTTGTATCTAACATTGAGTGCCATCCTGTTTTATTAAATTTAATACCCTTGACCAAATCAATCACCATAAAGGAAAATTTGGCAGTGTGATGTTTCAAAGTGTGTTTGTACAATGCATTGTTTATTTTCTTATTTTTAATATTGCTCATATGTTCAGAAATCCGTAGTCTTAAAGGACGAGATGTTTGACCAACATAAAAGGAGCCACAAATGCATATGGCCAAATAAATAAGCCATTCACTGCTGCAATTTGCAAAGAATGAGATGTCATAGACCCTTGGGCAATTCCTACTAGTAAATTCCTTAGATTTAGCAATTTTATCACAATTACTACAATGACCACAGAAACACCTCACTAGAGGTTCCCCAGTCATAGTTGTTTGTGAAAATTGTGCAATGCTAGCATAATGTGTATGTTTATAATGATTGAAACATGAGGCTAGATTCTTTCCCTCTTGAATGAGAATAAACATTTGTCGTAATATATCTGATAATTCTGGTAGACTTAACAAAATGTTCCAATTTCTCTGTACACTATTCATGAGTACATCTGAATTCCTAGCATATGTTGTTAAAAACCTAATTGGCTGTGTGGTCCTCTGATTCCTGAGTTTATAAGTTAACAATTCCTGCCTAGATAAAGTATTGGCCCAATTGCTGGCCCGCAAAACATGTCCCATAGAATATCCTCTGGCGCGAAATCTGTTGATTAAATCACATCTATCTTCTTGGAAAGTATCCTCCTTAGAACATATGCGCCTCAAACGTATAAACTGTGATATTGGTATTTGGATGATTGCTGGATGGTGTGGAGGGCTGATGTTGACTATTTAACTGAATTTGTCTCATATTTAAATGATAACATGTGGGGCTTACAGTTTACTGTCAGTTATCATGTTGACACAATAACTTTTCTGGATGTGTTAATAACAAGACAACCAGATGACACTCTCAGTACACAGGTTTTCAGGAAATATCCTGAATACAACACAGTCCTTCACGCATCCAGCTTTCATCCTCCACACATTGCCAAAAACATACCCAAATCACAGTTTATACGTTTGAGGCGCATATGTTCTAAGGAGGATACTTTCCAAGAAGATAGATGTGATTTAATCAACAGATTTCGTGCCAGAGGATATTCTGTGGGACATGTTTTGCGGGCCAGCAATTGGGCCAATACTTTATCTAGGCAGGAATTGTTAACTTATAAACTCAGGGATCAGAGGACCACACAGCCAATCAGGTTTTTAACAACATATGCTAGGAATTCAGATGTACTCATGAATAGTGTACAGAGAAATTGGAACATTTTGTTAAGTCTACCAGAATTATCAGATATATTACCGGACAAATGTTTATTCTCATTCTGCAAGGGAAAGAATCTAGCCTCATGTTTCATTCATTATAAACATACACATTATGCTAGCGTTGCACAATTTTCACAAACAACTATGACTGGAGAACCTCTAGTGGGGTGTTTCCCCTGTGGTCATTGTAGTAATTGTGATAAAATTGCTAAATCTAAGGAATTTACTAGTAAGAATTGCCCAAGGGTCTATGACATCTCATTCTTTGCAAATTGCAGCAGTGAATGGCTTATTTATTTGGCCACATGCATTTGTGGCTCCTTTTATGTTGGTCAAACATCTCGTCCTTTAAGACTATGGATTTCTGAACATATGAGCAATATTAAAAATAAGAAAATAAACAATGCATTGTACAAACACACTTTGAAACATCACACTGCCAAATTTTCCTTTATGGTGATTGATTTGGTCAAGTGTATTAAATTTAATAAAACAGGATGGCACTCAATGTTAGATACAAAGGAAAAGAAATGGATTACTAAATTAGGTGCTCTTTTTTCACCTGGATTAAATGAGCAATTTTAATTGAACCAATGGGATATGTTTAAAATACTATTTAAGTTGCATCAATTGATTTGTTTTTTTTTTTTGTCACTGAAGAAGGCTGTGCTTTTTTTGCCAGCAGAAACCGGTCTGAACTTTTTTGATGTTTATTTAACATTAAAGGATTTTTTATCGGATCCACTTTGGTTGCTGGCTTCATTTTGGCTGTGTGTATGGGACTACGACACAGGACTAGGAATAAGTAGCAGGGAGAAGACAAACCAGTGTCCATCCATCAAAGCAGCAAATGTGCCAGGTCATTTTGTAGAGAGTAGGTAAAAGAATAATTGCAGTAAGATTTCATTCTCCATTCTTTTGGGTAACAGTGTTGGAAAACCGCTGTCATATACTAACATTACGCAGAAGTGAACCTGGAACCTTTCAGTAAATAACCATTTCATTATTTTTATGATATGCAAAAAAAATCCAAAATGAATACACTAAATATGAAAACAAAGTCAAAATGAAGTGCACCATTATAGATAAATCATGACACCTTACATAAATTAAATATTGTAATGAAACTGTTCATTACAAGATGAGTGTATTAAAAATATATATCTTCCCCAAATACAGATTTAATGTCAGAAAATGCTCCTTTTTTAAACAAGAAATATCTATATTGAATTAACATAGGGAGACATATATAAATCAAAACAAACCATATTGACATATTTTCAGTTGCAGACATAGTTTGACATATAATCTTATATATAGTCATTATCATTTGACAATTATTACATCACTCATTCAGTTCCTATCTTGCCTTAAACCTCATTCCTCCTCCAAAAACATTATTCTGCATGTGTTGTTCCCACAATTCCCATTTTTTATATGTAAGTTTCTCCTACCCTTTTCTAAAGCTCCCCCTTCCAGTTCTTTTATCTCTGTTCTATATTCAGTACTACTAGCGCAGTTGCATTATACTTTGATTTTCATTTTCTAGTAATTGTTTCTTTGGTAGCCGCCAGTAATAAACTTAGCAAGGCCTTGCTATGTCTTGGCAATTCAGATTCTGTATCATAACTCAAAAAAAAAAAATAATTTCCTTAGTTACACCAATTTGCTCACCTAATATTTCTGACTGAGTAGTCTGCAGGGAATTTTTAAAGTTCCCTAAATATTCTAGACTTTGTTGCATATTTGGGAGCCATACGTGTCCCATTGTTTCTTTGTGAATTGCTTATCCAGTCTCTCTTCCCAATGCTTTTTAACCTCCTCTGATTGATTCTTGTATTTGTCATATATTATATATTTTTTTTGTCCTACTAATTATCCCTTTTTTAACAGAAGCTTCTGTTCTAGATTCTACTAAAAACTCAGCCAGTGCTGGTCTTTCACTTTGGATACCCCTATTAATTTCTGTTTGCCTGTACTCTGATATCAATCCTTGAATGGGAAAGCAGTCAGTAGCCTGCAGTCCTCATGTTCTTGACCTGTTCACATTCTGTTACCTTTCCCCACTCTAATTATTTGCTACAAATACCTTAGTTCCTTTGCCAGTTTTCTCCAGTAAATTCCAGACCCTTTTTGGCTATTCTTTGTACCACTAAGATCCTTCCTTTGGAGAAGCTGTCAGATAAAGGCAGTCTCAGGCTTATGAAACCTGCTCTAAAGTTGCCATCTTTCTTTTATTCCTTTCCTCAGAGGTACTTTAATACAGTTGGTGCCCTGGGTCTTATCATACCTTGAAGTCTGTTACTAGGGATATTCAGTTTACCAAAGGCAATCACCCAGCTTTGGGTACTGGCAGGTCTGAGAAGACGGATGATTTAGCTCTGACAAGTCATACCTCTTAGCTGTGCCCCATTTTGAGGAACTGTTATACACAAAAAAGGGTTTGCCACACATTCAGTATTCAAATTTTAAGAAGAAATCCAAAATAAGTGATACCAAAATCACATTGTCAGTCTGCAGAACACTTTATAATTTTGAGCCAATCTATTTTAACTATGCTGCATTGAACCTCCTAATTAAAGTTGATGGTAGCTCTTCCACATTTTCTCTGTCCAGTCTATATTCCAAGAGGCACTACATGTCACAGGTGATGTAGATGAAGTGCCTGAAACAGGTGGTAGGATGCACACAGACAGATGAAGAAATGAGGACATCAGAACAGAAGCCTAGGTAGCTCCAAATGCCGAGAAGCTCAAAGAGAATAGATTACTGTTGTTTGAGCATGTGTAGGAAAGCAGAAGAGAGTCTGGTGAAAAAGATTTGGGACAGACAGAAAGAAGGCAAGAGGAAACAAGGATGTCTGGCAAAGAGATGGACAGATTGTGTGAAAGAAGACCTGAGTCAGTCAGGTCGGACTCTTGGAGAAGGTAGGAGAGTGACATTGTATCGAGAGAGAGATGGCAACAGTTAACTTGTCACCCTGACCCCATGCAGAAACTGGGAAAAAGGGATTGATGATCTGACAGCAAATTCATTTATTTTCTTTGCTCAGTACATGTTCCAGAATCTCAGAATTTGCCCATTCTTTCTCATAGAGAAAAAGGCTTTGGATCATACCTCTCAACTGTACTGATTTATTCAGAATATCCAGATATTTGTTTCATATTTTTGGTCCTTTTTTCTTAAAACTGTGAATTTCTGACAAAACATCGACAAGTCAATAAAGACTGAAGTCAGAAAATAATGAGAAACATCTGAGATTCAGATTTCATACCCTTCTGAACATTCATGCTAACACAAAACCTGTTATTCTATCAACTTTTTAAGTTTGTAAGAGCAATATTTAAAAATTTTTCCTATTTTGGGGCCTTTTTCCACCAATTATTTATGGCTTTGCTCAAATTTCTTGCCCTAAGAGGTTGAGAGGTATACTTTGGATAAGACTTGCAAAGGAATCTATTTGTACCACTGTGGGAGTTTGGGGCATTTATTATTTGTCTTATGTCATTTCTAGATTTCTCCATTAAACTACGTCATGAAAAGCTGCCTTGTCTTCTGTAAGCAAATTAGCAAGAAGCGATAGAACAGGTCCGTAACTGTTTATCCAGAATGGGGTTTTATGTAGTCTATTGGACCTATAGCACAGCAAATGTATTATCCAGGGATGAGTCCAGCAGTGTTCTCTTCTGTAGAGCCAGTTTTTTCACTCTGTGTTCATCTCATTAGATTTTTACACCAAGCTAAACATAATGACTCTTTTAGAGATGAGGTCCCTTTCTGGCAAGCCCTTCAGGGGTAGCACTAATTGGGGACAACTGGGACACACCGCCTCCCCCATGGTGTGCCTGTTTGAGTGCCTCAGTCCCTGGAATACTAAAATCGTCTCTCACCGGCATGTAAGCGTTAAGTCTCACTTGGCTACAGGCAACATACACATACTTGACTCTTTCAAGAAAGTGCTGATGTCATGGGAGAGAGTGCTGCGCTGCGTGGATGTTTCGAGTCTTTTGCTTAAGCTGCAGTTGTCCTGGGTCAGGACTTTTGAAAAAGCTCCACGTCTTTAACTTAAGCAGCAGGTGTCTTTAAGCAGGCATTCAACAAAATTATGCAGCAGTCAGGAGATCTTTGAGTAACAGAGTGAGTGTCTTAATGGAGCTGATGTCTTTAAGGTGTGTGTCTGTGTGTGTGTGTGTGTGTGTGTGTGTGTGTGTGTGTGTGTGTGTGTGTCAAAGTAAACTTTATTGTCAATTAGAACTTCACACGTGTAGCCTAAATTAATTTTTGTGCATCGGCTCAATTCTTGAAATTACAAAGGAAAGTGAAACAACACATACAAGTATAGGAATAAACATAACTAACAAATGCAGTGCTACTCCCAATACACGCAAGAAAGAGACATTTACCAACATTCATAAATGAAAAAAATACCCTCCTCTGAGTTAAATTAACTACCCTATTTAAAGTTTCATAGGTTTCATAGGTTAGTAATGACATATATTTGAGTTTCATAGGTTAGTACTAGGCTAACTGCCCTTATGGGCCATTTTAAGCCTAGCCACTTACCCCATGTGAGAATCAAATCCTACACCTTGGGTTTCTAAGGTAAGCACTTTAACCATTACACCAACCTCCCACCCCAATACAAAAAGTAATACAAAACACACTACAGATTAAAATGCCTAAGTTGTTTGTCTATTATTGCACTTGAGTGAGTTAAATAATACTGACTATGGATATAATAAATAAATATTGCACTTACTTGGAATATATGTAAGTATATATATTGCACAGTAAATAAAAATTGAGGTGTTATGTGTCCAGACCCCTGGGAATAGTGCCTGAGTTCAGATGTCTAATAACTGTAGGGTAGAAACTGTTACTGAATCTTGTAGTCCTGCAGCAGATTATGCAATATCTCCTGCCCAATGCGAAATGCTTCAACAGCCCATGTGCAGGATGTGTGTTGTCCTGTATTATTTTGTTGGCCTTTCGATGCTTCTTGCAGAATAAAGATGTTGTATCGATGGAAGACTGGAACCTGTTACCTTCTCTGCAACCCTCATCCCTCTTTGTAGCCCCTTCCTTTCTATAACTGTGCAGCTTCCAAACCACACTGTGAAGTTGCAGGTGAGGATGCTCTCTCTTGCACCTCTGTAGAAGGTGGAGAGAATATGAGGAGGAAGCTTAGCTTTTTTCAGACTTCTTAAAAAGTGGAGGCATTGGTGCTCTTTCTTGACCAGTTGGCTGGTGTTTCCTGACCTCGAGAGATCCCCTGATATGTGTACACCCAGGAATTTCATATTCTTAACCTCTCCGTACTCTCACCATTGATCCTGACACTGGGTGGTTTATTCTTTTCCTTAAGTCGATGATAATCTCTTTAGTCTTGCTTACATTCAGTTCAAGGTTGTTGCTGTCGCACCAACTGATCAGAGATGCCACTTCCTGTCTGTATGCCCTTTCATCCTACTTAGTGATGAGCCCGATGAATGTGGTGTCACCAGCAAACTTGATGATATGTTTGGACTTGTCCTTAGCATAGCAGTCATGGGTCAGGATGGTGAATAACCGTAGGCTGAGAACACACCCTTGTGGGATCCCAGTGTTAATCGTGATGCACTTTGATGTGTTTTTACCTGAACACACCCTCTGTGGCATCTCAATCAGGAAGTCCAGGATCCAGTTACAGAGATGTTTACTGATTCCTAAATGTGCCAGATGTTATGTGATCCTATCTCGCCTACATTCTGAATGATGGGTTCGGAGCCGATCCCTCGGCTCCGTCTCGGCACGCTTATGCCAAAGAGCGAAGTCTCTTATTGGCTGAGCTTACTATATCCCAGGATGCACCACTACCAGTCCCCAGATCTCGCTTTTCGCGCTCCCTGCGAAGACGTGGTCTCGAGCTGGCTGGGCTGAGTAGCTTTTATTAACTACTTTTCTGTCAGTTTTTGCTGTTTTTTGGTCACAAAAGCTGTTTTAACGGCTATCGCTTCTTTGTGTACGTTTGGATTGTGAAGATTGTTGTGTGTGATTGGGTTGAGTTTGTTTTGCCCCCCCACATCCAGGGCCTTCCCAGACGGTCAACCTTTGAAAACCTTTCAGGGTCTCTAGTCTACAGTAGTTGAGAGTTCCCTGTCATTTAAAGCTAGTGTTTGTGTTAAACTTTAACTATAAGCTTAGATTTATCACAAGCAAATCTATAGTTGTTTGAATTCCTGTCAAAGAATTGTTGAACATCATGTCTCAAACCCCTAGGCCTTCGGGTTTTAAAATGTTTGAAATGTGGTTTTAAGATGTCTATTACTGACGATCATTTGCTCTGTGTATATTGTCTAGGGCAAAGCACTTGCAGGAGTCATGCAGCGTATGTCACGCTTTTTCCTCAAGGGTCCTCCAGGAGAGGAAAAATAAATTGATTCTTAAGGGGTTAATTAAACCCTCTTTGAAGAAGCCTTGGCATCCTCTCCGCTCCTGCCAAAAGAAAAGGGCTGTTCCGACCAGTCCGTCGGATCCGACTGCCAAGAGACCTAGGCAGGCCTCCTTCGGCTCCAAAGACTTCGGAGCCGAGGTCGAACGGTCTGCCTCGATGCCACCAGTATCGACTCCTCTGGCCGGAGCCGATGGCTGCGGCATCGAGAGGCGGGTCACCTCGCCGGCTCCACTGCTCTTGGAGCCGCACCGATGGAATCTGGTGTGAGTATTCCTCGGCGCCGATTCTCATCGAGTCGCCTCGAGCCGGTCCCCTAGTCCCTTGGGGCCGATGGAGAGGCCTTCGAACCCGTTCTGTTTCCTCTCGGTCGAGGATGTCGGATTCTGATATAGACAGGGTGCTCCAAAGACTGTTCCAGTCCCCAGTCTTCCAAAATTTGTTTCGCTCCGACCCAGTTGGCTTCGGAGCCGATGACCATGGCCCACCCATTGCCATTCCTCCTCCGACTGCTTCGGCCCGTCGGAGCAGGTGCTGTTGGAGCCGGTGGAGATCTCAGGGTCGGCTCCGACCCTTACTCCAACCCGGCCTCGGGTCCGAGTTTCAGCGGGACTTCTTCGGCTGGACCCGAGGTGATGTTTCGGGACCTATGCTTCGGTTCCGAGCCTCCGGACTTCCGACTATCATGGCTCGAGACGGACACCCCAGGATTCTGGGGTCCGGCTTTCAGGCCATGAGGAGTGCCTTGGCCAAGTCCTTCGCCATCTCGGTTTTACCAGCACCTTCCCTGGGCGTGGAGACTGGGTCTTTGGCAGTTCCCTGTCCGTAACCAGCGGAGCCCGAGGCCTGAGGTTACCCCAGTGGGGTTCCCTCCTCCTGAGGGTTCTTCAGAGTTGTCTTCAGAGGAACCCCCAAGGAAGAGATCGTGCAAGAGGAAGCACGTGGACTCCAGTCTATTACATCGGACACTGATATGGATGATGCGGAGGGGTCCCAAGTCGCCCCTCGATGATGTCTCATTTGCAGACATCTTAGAGATCCTCAAACAACGAGGCTGGATATCCAAACCCCTCTGCTGACGAATCAGTGCTCCTCAAGGCCTTTGGGGCTCAGCCCTCCGCCTCCTGGGTGTCTCCGCCCGACGAGCTTCTGGATTTAGTTTGTCGGCGTGGGAACATCCAGATACCGTGGAACCAGTCCTTCTCGTCCAAATAAATTTTTATCTGCTCCCCGAGAAGGAGTTCCTTACTAAAGGCGTGGCTGTAGATGCCATGGTGGTGGCATCTGCTACACAACAGGACGTGGCAGAGGTTTCAACGTCTATCCATCCTCCTAATAAGGAGTCTAGGAGTATGGATAGGTAATGGAAGTGCACCCTGACTTCAGCGGCCTTTACCTTAAGGTCTCTGAATTACTTGGCACATTTTACCAGGCTTCAGAGGGATCTGGTCAAGGAGTTGTCAGATTCCTCTCGGTAACCTACCTGAGCAGCTAGCCCAGTCGGTTAGCTCTCAGTTGGCTATCCCACGCCAATTTCTAACTCGTCCATGAGGCTCATTTCCTATGCGGCCGAAGGCAGGTAGAGCGGCAGGCACAGGCGTGGCTCAGACAAGCCTGGCTCCGCTTGTGTCAGTTTGGAGGCCTTCAAGTCTTCCTTCGCCGACGCTCCCTTTGATGGGTCCTCCTTGTTTGGATCCAAGGTGAAAGACACCCTTACCGCTGTGAGCAAGAGGAAAACGTTATGGGGGCCCGTTATTCCACTCTTCGCCTACCCAAGGCCAAAGGAGGGGGAAAATGGTTCAAAATCTGCAAGTTTTTCTCCCAACAGCAGGAAGATTCCCGTCCAGAGGCAGAGGGCGGGAAATTTTTCAGGGACGCCGTCCCAGAGGCGGCAGAGGGCCCCGCACTTGGACCGCGAGTCCTTTCGTGGCTCTTCAACCTCCCACACGACATGAGGGATTGCCCGGCTGTGCTGCTCCGGAGCCAGTCGGGTGTCGCTTTGCCAAGCACCTAAAAGCCTGGGAATCAATCACTCAGGACAGATGGGTGCTTCGGATCATTGCCGGAGGTTACACCATCCCATTCAAAGACTCACCCCTCCGTCCAAGAGAATCCCGGACCCACCACCCAGTCAAAGGGAAATAGCAGTTTAAAGCTGCTAGAAAGGAGTCATCCAACCGTCCCCACAGACCAGATCGGATCAGGAAATTACTCCAGGTTCTTTTAGTGCCAAAAGACAGGGACCTGAGACCAATATTGGATCTCAGCAGACTGAACCAATCCGTCACGAAATCCAGATTCGAATGGTCACGTTACAATCCATTCTCCCGTTGTTGGAGAGGGATGTTTGGATGTGCTCCATAGACCTCAAGGATGCCTATTATCACATTCCGATACATCAGGCGTCCAGAAGGTATCCAGCCTGGGAGTCAGTCATTACCAATTTTGTGCTCTGCCCTTTGGTCTCACCACAGCCCCCAGGGTGTTCACCAAGTGTTTGGCAGCAGTGACGGCTCACCTGAGAAGTCTTGGATTCCAAGTGTTTCCTCTCGACTGGCTCCTGACTGCCACCACCAGGCATCTACTAACGGACAACCTCAAAGCCACCATCTCCCTGGGTGTTTCCCTAGGGATTACATTCAATTGGTCAAAGTCTGTCTTGCTGCCCTCTCAACGCATAAAGTTTATAGGAGCAGAGATAGACTCAAGATTGATGCGCTTTCTTCCTGCCGAAAGGATCCGAACTTTACAGGGCCAAGTTCAAGCTCTGATCTCGAGATCCAAAGCCCCAGCCAGGATGGTCCTGCAGGTCTTAGGCTCAATGTCTGCCACGGTTCTTTTAGTTCCTCTAGCAAGATTACACATGAGGATTCTTCAGTGGCTCTTGTCAACTCAATGGTCCTTTCAGGATCTTCCCTCAATCATCACATCATGATTACGGACATATGCAAAGGGACCTTCGCTGGTGGCTTCAGACATCCAACTTGGATCAGGGAAAACCCTTTGTTCTCCCCTCGGTGGTTACCCTGACGACAGATGCCTCCCAGATAGGGTGGGGGCATTGTCTGGGCAGGCTAGTTCAGGGCTCTTGGCTTCGGAAGAAGCTCCTCCACATCAACGTGTTGGAGATGAGGGCTGTACTTCTATCCCTACAGGCCTTACACAAGTTTCTTCCTCAGGGCATCATCGCCATCCACACAGACAACATGTCGGTGGTTTGGTATCTGAACAAACAAGGAGGGACCAGATCACCCCCCTTTGCAGAGAGGCCATGAGAGTGTGGGAATGGGCTGTAGCTACCAACCGCTTCTTGGTAGCGACCCACATCCCGGAAAGTCAAATGTACGGACAAATTAAGCAGGACAATTCTCTCCTCACGAATGGTCTCTAAACCGCACAGTAGCAGCCCAGGTTTTCAAGAGATGGGGACGCCGTGCTGCGACCTATTTGCAACTCCACAAAACACCAAGTGCAAGGTTCTTCTCCTTGATTCCACATCAGGAGTACCAGCCATGGATGCTCTAGCACAACCTTGGCCAACAGGACTACTTTATGCCTTTCCTCCAATTCCACTCCTTCCCAAAGTTATTCAAAAAGCTTCTCAACTAGGGTCTTCAATGATTCTGATTGCCCCATACTGGCCTCAGATATGGTTTCCTTACCTGAAAAAGCATGCAGTGGACGATCCGTGGACTTTAGACCTGATCCCGGATTTGCTAATCCATCAGTCGGGACATTGGCATCAGTCCCTTCAATCTCTGAAATTGACAGTTGGCTCCTCCACTTCCAACCTTAGTTAGAAGTCACACACTAGACCCGAAGTAGTTCACATTTTATCTTCGCCCACAAACCCACCACTAACAAATTGTACCTCAGTAAGTGGAAGAGGTTTGCTATCTGGGCTCAACTCAAGGGCTTAGACCCTATCACTGCTCCTGTCCCAGAGGTTTTGAAATTTTAACATCCCTGTTTAATCAGGGATCTTCTGTCTCAACTATTAAAGTTCAACTAGCTGCTATCTCTAAATTCCATGAATCCACGGATCCTCCTTTGATGAGCAACAGACTATGCAAAACGTTCATTAAAGGTGTGAGTCTGTTAAGACCACCAGTTTTTCATCCTGCACCTCCGTGGGATCTTGATTTGGTACTTGGCATTAACATCTCCTTTTGAACCGGCTGCTACATGCGAATTAAAATATCTGTCTTGGAAAACGGCATTCTTAGTGGCTATTACTTCTGCAAGGAGAGTCTCAGAGCTTCAAGCCCTGTCTATTAAACCACCGCACTTGATTTTCCACAAGGATAGAGTATCACTTAGGCCTAATCCATCCTTTGTCCCAAAGGTCTGCTCTAGTTTCTGTCTTCAACAATCTCTAGAACTACCAGTTTTCTTTCCAAAATTCTCTAATGAAGCAGAATACACTCTCCATAAATTGGATGTTCACAGGCAATTACGCTTCTATTTAGACAGGACTCAGCAACTTCGTAAGTCAGACCAGTTGTTTGTGTCCTTCTCAGATAATAAATTGGGTCAAACCATCACAAAAGCTACAATCTCAAAATGGATCAGAGATTGCATAACTCAGGCCTATTCTTCTTGAATAAACATCTTACATCATCTATCAAAGCTCATTCTACTAGAGCTATGGCTACTTCTATAGCCTTTCATTCCAAGCTCGCTATTTCGAAATTTGTGCTGCGGCTACTTGGTCCAACCCGCACACATTCATTTCCCACTACAAATTGGACGTGGCATCTAAAGGACGAGCATCATTTGGTTCCACGGTACTCAGGAGTGTTTTCCAGTGAGCCACCCAGGATTCAGGTGCTAGGACGCTGTCCCATCATTCAGAATGTAGGCGATAGATCACATAACATCTTTTAGTTATGTACTCACCATAACTTCAGATGTTTGGGATCCATCTCGCCTACATTCCTGATACCCACCCTCCTTCCCCCTGCCTTGCAGATCAGAAGAGATTGAACGGTTTTGAGTTCAACTGTTTTTATCTTGTTTCATCTGACGATGTTATATAAGCAGGGTATGCGTGTGTGCATGTATGCGGACAAACTAGATCTGGGGGACTGGTAGTGGTGCATCCTGGGATATAGTAAGCTCAGCCAATAAGAGACTTCGCTCTTTGGCATAAGTTGCAGTCGGAGCCGAGGGATCGGCTCCGAACCCATCATTCAGAATGTAGGCGAGATGGATCCCAAACATCTGAAGTTATGGTGAGTACATAACTAAAAGTTTTTCTGTCAGCTACATTGGTACCACCGTATTAAATGCAGAGCTGAAGTCTATGAACAGCATCCTCACATAGTTGTCTTTGCCCTCTAAATCCTCAAGGGAGATGTGTAGGGCTACTGATATGGCATCAGCCGTGGATCGGTTAGCTCTGTACACAAACTGCAGAGAGTAAAAATCAGGAGGGTAGGCATGATGAACGATGCTTTTTGATCAGCTGCCTTAAACATTTCATAATAGTGGATGTCAGACTGTGACTGGTCTGTAGTCGTTAAGGCTGGAGAGAGTGGTTTTCTTAGGTAGTGGGATGATGTTAATTTCCTTGAAGCATGAGGGTACTTTTGCCATGGCAAGAGAGGTGTTAAATATTTCCTTGAGCACTGTGCATAGTTGATCAGCACAGCCTTTTAACACCTTGTCAGTATGTTGTCTGGGCCAGCAGCCTTCCTGAGGTTCACTCTCCTTAGCTTTCTTCTTACCTCTTCTGAGTACTGTATCCTTCTCATCAGTGGGTAGCTTTAGTGCCAGCCTGTTGTTTCTTTCCTCAAATCTACCAAAGAAGATGTTCAAACTGTCCAGGAATTTGATGCTGTCCTCACATTGTGCTGACCTGGTTTTGTAGTCCATGATCTCTTGTATGCCTTACCATAGTCTTCTTGCATCCTTCATGACTTCAAAGTGGCTATGTACCTTTCTGACATGCCCCCTCTTAGCCTCCTTTATACCCCTCCTCAGATTACCTCTTGCTACACTTAGGGCTGCTTTGTCCTTAGCCCTGTAAGCTGTGCCTCTCTCTCCTTCAGAAGCTCGTATACCTTAGGGGTGAACCATGGCTTCTGGTTATCTCTAATAGTGATATTCTTGGTATCTGTTACCCCATCAACACAGTTTAAAATGTATGCCATCACTATCTCAGTGTATTCATTGATGTTCAGATGCTGATTCACTGTGGCTGCTTCCTTGAACATATCCCAGTTGGTTCTTTCAAAGCAGTCTTGGAGGGCCTCCATAGCCCCCTCGGGCCATACCCTGATTTGTTTCTTTGTGGTTTCTCTCTAACCAGCGCAGGTTTGTAAGCTGGCATTAGCAAGATGGTATAGTGGTCAGAGTTGCCCATTTGTGAAAGTTGCACTGCCTCATAAGCTTTCTTTAAGTTTATGTAGACCTTGTCCAGGATATTGTCACTCCTTGTAGGAATGTCCACATACAGATGGTAGTGTGAGAGTACTTATTTCAGATCTGCTTTATTAAAGTCACCAGCTGCCATGTGTACAAAGTCAGGATATTTGCTCTGCAGCTCACCCTTGTGATTGCATAGTTTATTTAGAGCCTCAATGGTTTTAGCACTAGGTGGTATATACACCATTGTTTCACTGACCCCATTCAGCTCCCTGGGCAAGTAAAATGGTCTACATTTAATCGACAGGAACTCTCACAGCAGTGTGATAGTATGATTTCACAGTTGCTGCACCATCTTTTGTTAACATAGATGCAGACTCCACCTCCTCTGGCCTTTCCACTTAGTGGATGTTTTCTGTGTGCACGAAACAGTGTAAAATTCTCTTAAGTTTACTGCATTATCATTTATCTTGTCATGCAGCCACGTCTCAGTAATCAAAAATAAACAAGTATTTCTCGCCTTGTTCTTGTTGGAAGAGTTCCACTCTCGAGTAGTCCATCTTGCTATACAGTGATTTCACATTAGCTAGCAGTATAGTTGGTAGATGTTCATCATGTTACCCTGCTGCAGTCATCACACTTGGGTTATCCTGTCGTCAGGCGGTCCCGCAGTCGGCCGAATTTCCAAAGTTTTGGTCCGACGTTGGTTGCTGTCGCCTCCTCCCTGATGTCAGAGCGCCAGGGGTACATATACTGCAACCGACGCCATTTTCTTCAGTCTTTCTTGCTGCGCGGTGCCCGAAGCAGAAGCAGTTCGCAAGTGCCGGTCGGCCGACTCCTGAGATTGTCGAATTCGAATTTCAGACCGAAGTCTTCTATAAAGCTAAGTACCCCGTTGGGGAAACTTTTCTTGCCTCAGATCGATGTCAGAAAAAGTTAACAATTGTATTTCTTGTGGGAAGCAAATACCTCATAAGGATTTTCATTCTTATTGCATACCTTGCCTAGGCCCTGATCACGACGTCACTTCTTTTCGTTTTTGTGCTAGGTTTAATAAGCGTACTATTAAAAGACGATTTGATTTCGCATGACACTATTTTGGTAGAATATTTAACTATAACATGCCATCGGAGCTACCGACTACCGGCGTGCACAAAAAGCGCAGGGACAAGGACCGACAGCCAAGGCCTACACCCGATTCCGAGGCCTCGGTTGATCCGGTCTCCGGTTCTCCGGTTATCAGTGAGGCTCCGACTCAGCCCCTGACTACCGCAGTTCTGGTACCCAAGACCACTACAGATATTTTGACGGAATGTACTAGGCCGACACAGCCTTTTACTTCAGGCCCTTCCGACGATTTACCTTCTAAGGACGTCGGTACTTCTGAAACTCCATTGGTTTCTGAGGGCGTTTTCAGACCGACGACTCTCACAGTCAAAACGTTTTCTAAGTCTAAGACTCCTTCTAAAGCTAAAAAGACTACACTTCAGTCTCCTGTTCAAGGCCCTATGCCTAAGAAACAGATGCTCAAAATGGCTGAAGATTTGATTTCTCTTATCTGCTTCTTCAGAACAACTTTCTTTTTCTTCGGATTCCTCTGAAGACCAAGACTATCCCTACTCTCCTTATGAAGATTCTGATGCTGAGGAATCTATTCCCTCAGCTTCCCCTCCTGAAGACTACTCTTTTGGGGAAACTTTACACACTATGAGGGAACATTTTCACTGGGAAGGTCAGGATTACTATGATTCCAAGAAAAGGCTCAGAGAGTTTCTTTTGCTCCCCCAACACAGACCTCTAGCCATCCCACCTGTTTTGGACATTGCGGATGATGTCTATTTAGAATCAAGTTTCAATTTAGACTCTCTCCCTCCTGCTCCGGCTAAGCCTGACAGATACTACAGAGTACCTGATTCCCACAAATTTCTTTACAAAAGCCCAGAAGCTGACCCAGAGACTATCTCCCAGGGTCCCAAGGGGGCTAAAGCTTCCATGGCTAAAAACCCAGTACCTTCTGAGAGGGACTCAAGAGCACTAGACAGGTGGGGGAAAAAGGTTTACACCTCAGCCACATTAGCTATGAGAGCACTAAATTGTCAATTTCATATGCTCAAGTATCAGCAGTTTCTAATCTCTCAGTTAAAACAAAAGATAACCTCCCGACCTCAACAATCTGAATTGAAAGCAGTACAGGATTTGTTGCACGCCACCGAGCAGGTGGGCAAACATACCTTACAATGTGGGTTTGATTCTTTGGAGGCCTCCTGTCACTGGATCAGTTATACGTAGGCATGCCTGGTTAAAGGAACAAAGTCTACCTGATCATGTTAAAGCAAAACTACTGGATGCCCCCTTACAGCAGGATGCTCTTTTTGGAGTTAAAGCAGAAGAAGTTTTAAAGAAAATGGAAGATAAGGTGAAATCAATGCAGACAGTCAAAGATTTCCTACAATTACAACCCCCTCGCTTCAGCAGAAACTGGCCAACAAAAAATTGGTCCTTTCCAGCCACTGACAGACCTCAGAGGGGTAAATACAGGCGCCCAAGGGGCAGAGGACAACCACAAGCCCAGTATAAACCTCGCCAATGGGGCATTCCAACCCAGAAAGGAGGAGAAGACAGGTCTCAACCCACCAGAAGGCAAACCCAATGACTTGCACCTCAACTGGCCAAACCAAGCTCTTTTGTCAGCCCCCTTGGGGGGAAAACTAACACTTTTTGCAGACAACTGGCACATGGTCACAAAGGACAAATAGGTCCTAGACATAATTTTACGAGGATACAGATTCCACTTTAACACCTTGCCAATGAAAAGAGGAATGCCAAACCTGCCACTAAATCAAAGGGCAGAGGCTCAAAAACAAATTACAGCTCTCATGGCCATGAGAGCCATTCAACGGGTACCGACTCAAGAGCAAGGCCAAGGATTTTACTCAAGGCTCTTTCTAGTACCCAGAAAGGACAATGCTTGGAGACCAATTCTGGACCTTTCAATTCTAAACACTTACTTACAAGTCCCAAAATTCAAGATGCTAACTCTACAGCAGCTACTTCCCATGTTGGGCAAGGAAGCATGGCTGGTAACGTTGGACCTCAAGGAGGCATACCTGCATGTCCCTATCAGACAAAGTTGCAGAAGATACCTCCGTTTCATTGCAGGTTCAATCCACTACCAATTCTCTGCA
The DNA here is from genome assembly GCF_019279795.1 of Protopterus annectens. NCBI lineage: Eukaryota > Metazoa > Chordata > Ceratodontiformes > Protopteridae > Protopterus > Protopterus annectens. The sequence continues at coordinate 698,779,356 of NC_056734.1, read as the reverse complement.
CTGCCCTTTGGCTTATCTACTGCGCCCAGAGTATTCACAAAATGCCTGGCACCAGTAATTGCATACTGCAGACAAAGAGGAATTCAAATATATCCATACCTGGACGACTGCCTCATCCAAGCAGAAAGAGACATTCTCTTACATCATCTGGCTTTTGTGAAGCATCTACTAAATTGTTTGGGTACACAGTAAACGAAAAGAAGTCAAAACTAGTACCCTCACAAAAAATGACATTCCTGGGTGCCAGCTTGGACACAACGGCCCAGAAGGCTTATCTTACACCAGACAAGCAACTACAACTGACTCAATATTTCAAGACAATGGCAACAAAGACCCAATTAACTGCAAGAAAAATTCTGTAGGCTTTGGGCTTCATGGCATCTTGCATTCTGATAATACCATTTGCAAAACTGCATATGAGGAAATTACAGTGGTACCTAAAAAGTGTATGGTCTCAACACAGCCACAGCTTGGACACAGTGATATCTCTCATTCCCTGCCTTCAACAAGAATTTCTATGGTGGGCACAGGCATGTCATCTCAACAAGGGTCAGCCTTTCACCTTGCCCCCAACCAGGCAAACTATCACAACAGATGCTTCAGACTATGCCTGGGGGGCACACATGGCAGGGCAATGCATTCAAGGCCTATGGACTGCAGAACAAAGAAAGCTGCACATAAATCAAAAAGAGATGCTAGCTGTACAGAAAGCTCTGACAGCCTTCAAGGATCTACTACATCCAGGACAACTGGCAATAAAGACGGACAACACCACAATAATGTGGTACATAAACAAACAAGGGGGCACACATTCCTACCCTCCTTGCAGGCAAGCAATGATCTTATGGAACACAGCTCTGGCTTACCAAGTCCAGTTACAAGCTCAATTCCTGCCAGGACAGAAAAACACATTGGCAGGCGACCTAAGCAGAAACATCAAGGATCCCCACGAGTGGAAGCTAGACCCACAAATATTTACAATGATAACTCAGAAATGGGGCCTACCAAATATAGACCTGTTTGCCAGTCCTCAAAACTACCAGCTGACAACATTTTGTACAAGGACATTCCGCCATCAAGCTTGGAAAGTGGACGCTCTCTCCTTCAGTTGGAAAAATCTGACAGCATATGCCTTTCCTCCATTACCTCTTCTCACAAAGGTTCTTTTGAAGGTCAAAAAGGAGAAACCTCAACTGATTCTCATAGCCCCAGACTGGCCACGCCAGCACTGGTACCCGCCACTGAAGAATATGGCTCACAGCCCACCATGGATATTGCCTCAAATACCTCATTTGCTCACGCAGCAAAACAAACAGATTCTACACAGCCAGCTAAAAACCTTAAACCTGGCTGCATGGCAAATCTTCTAAACATCCAACCAGCCCCTCTATCACAAGCAGTTCTGGATGTTATTCTGGAAGCCAGGAGGCTAAGCACCAGGAAGGCTTACTCGAACAAATGGAAAAGGTTTTCTGCCTGGAACCAAGCTAAAGGACAAGACACAACTCAGCCTCATATGCCTCACATTCTGCAGTACTTAGCAGAGATGTTGTTCAAAGGACTTTCCTTCTCCTCAATTAAAATCCATGCTTCAGCTATTTCAGCTCACTACGACACAAATCCACCTTTATTTTCACATCCTCTTCTAAAGTAGTTCCTCAGAGGGGCAAAAAACATTAGACCACCTAGAAGAGCTCCTACACCAACATGGGACCTCAACTTTGTTCTGGAGAAACTAACATTACCTCCCTTTGAACCAGCTTTCTCTGCAGACCTTCAGTTCCTATCTTGGAAGACTGCCCTGCTCCTGGCAATAACTTCTGCTAGGAGAGTCTCAGAATTACAGGCACTAATGGCAGTGGAACCTTTCCTCATTTTCCATCAAGACAGAGTTTCTCTACGAACTAATCCTTCCTTCATGCCTAAGGTGGTTTCCAGTGTAGCTTTAAATCAAACCATCCATTTACCCACTTTCTTTCCCAATCCACAGAACAAAGGTGAGAGACTCTTGCATTCCTTGGACATTCACAGGCAGCTTACATATTACTTGGATAAAACTAAGGCTTTCAGAAAAACTGACCAGCTCTTTGTATCCTATGCTACAGCTTCTCAAGGGAGGGCTATATCCAAACAAACCATTTCTAAATGGATAGGCCATTGCATACGGTTCTGTTATACCCATCATGGGAAACCAGTTCCTCCTACCATTAGATCCCACTCTACCAGGGCAACAGCTACCTTTACAGCCTTTATCAGAGGGGTTCCTACCAAGGAGATTGTAGAAGCTGCAACTTGGAGTTCAGTACACACCTTCACCAAACACTATCACTTACCTCTTTATTCTAAGTCCAGGGCGGGCTTCGCCACTGCAGTTCTGCAGGGCCTCATTGCCTCCACTAACCCTCTATGATTCCTCCACCCTACCTTAGCTTTGGGACTCAACCCAAGTGTGATGACTGCAGCAGGGTAACACGATGAACATAGTACAGTTTTGTACCTACCATAAATGTAGATGTTCGAGTGTTCACCCTGCTGCAGTCCAGGTTACCCTCCCTCCAATCCCTCTGATCTTCTGGCTAAATCTCTGCTATGCCTTACTGATGTATTTGCTTATAGCTGTAGGGATTTTGTGTTTGTACAGTGTTCACACCATTTGGTACTAATTTTGAGCACCTTTTTGGGGGCACCTGACATCTGGGGCAAGGAAAAACTGAAGAAAATGGCGTCGGTTGCAGTATATGTACCCCTGTTGCTCTGACGTCAGGGAGGAGGCGACAGCAACCGACGTCGGACCAAGACTTTGGAAATCTGTCCGACTGCGGGACCGCCTGATGACAGGATAACCCAAGTGTGATGACTGCAGCAGGGTGAACACTCGAACGTCTACATTTATGGTAGGTACAAAACTGTACTTTCAGGTCTTTAGGGGTTTGCTTTTAACTGTACATCAGTACCTACTCTGCAACCTCTCTTCCTTGTTCTCTGACATCCTTTCTCTTTTTTCTTGTCAAGCATATTCAAGAAACCTGGTCTACCAGTTTCAGGCACTTTAGAGTGTGAAGAGTTAAAATACCCAGCTATTGTAGCTCTGTGCAAGTAGTAGGCCCCAGATACTCTACAGACTTCAAGGCATCCAATCAGCAACATAGGTTCATAGGTAAGTACTAGGCTGTCTGCCCAAGGGCATTTATAAGCCTAGCCAGAACGTGTTGGCTTTCGCCAACCCCTTAGATTAGTTCCCTGCGCCACTGTCCAGCAGAGCCACTGCAGTGATCCCCAGGGTAAATTTTCTGTTTCCCATCCACACGTCAAGGTTTCTCTTGAAGAGTGTTAGTGAGGGGCTCTGCCTGATGTATATTGGAATCCTGTTCCAAAGCATGGGGAGTCTCTGGGACGGGAATCTATCCCTCCAGCATGTCCTATTTATCGTTGTGAGGTTTATCTCTCTAGAGCGTGTGGCTCTCCGGGATTTGTTTTTTTTTTTAGGTGGAGCATGTCCATCAATTCTGGGTTGGACATGGCCTTGTATGTCAGGCAGAGATCACCTCTGAGTAAGCGGTATGCAACCGAGTACAGCTGGAGTTTCTTGAGCCAGGCTGCATAGGACATCTGTTTGAGGCCAGTAATCCTCTTGGTGAGGTAATTTTGTGGTCTTTCCAGCTGTTGCAGGTGTCTTGTAAGGTACATCCCAAATGGGGCATTGTATTCTATGATGGGTCTGATGAGTGATGAGTTAGAGAGGCACAATAACCTCTTTTGTTCTAGATGCAAACCCTTTTGTGATTAGGTGGGCCACATAGAAGGATTTTCTAACCACCTTGGCAATATGATTATCAAAGGAGAGATTACTATCTACTTGGGTCCCCAGATCCCTTATTACATTTTCTGTATTTAGGGGACTACCACCTATGTGGTAGTTAGCGGATACTTTGTTTTTTCCAAAGGGGATTACTATGCACTATTTGGTATTTAGCTTGAGGCCATGAATTTGACAGCAGGTATCCTTCTCAGTGAGACCCATCTGGAGGGTGTCTGTATCAGCCGGAGAATCAATTATGGCTCCTAGTTTGCAGTCATCTGCGAACTTGGTCAGCCACAGTCCTATGCTTGCCTGTACGTCTGAGAAGTATATACCGAACAGGAGGGGTCCTAGGACTGAGCCCTGGAGGACGCCACTTTTAACCGGTTTAGAGTCGGACGTAAAGCCTGCAACTCTCACCATGTGGGTTCTATCCATGAGCCAGTTGGCAGCCCATCTCGTGACATAGGGGTTTATGTTCAAGCTGGTGAGCTTGTCTATAATACTAGAATGGGGAATGGTGTTGAAAGCCTTTGCGAGGTCTAGGTAGGCTGTGTGGACCTCCTTTCCCTCATCTAATACCTTGGTAACTGTCTCAAAGAAGTCCACCAGGTTTAGGAGGCATGATCTGCCCTTAACAAAGCCAGACTGGGTAGGGTCCAAGGTTTGGAGGTTCCCAGTGTCTCTGTTAATGAGTCCCATGATAATGCGTTTCATAGCCTTGCAGACCAGGCCAGTCAGGCTTATAGGGTGATAGTTCCTGGGGTCCGTTGTAGCTCCACCTTTGTGGAGCGGGATAACTGTTGCTGTGCGTCACTCTGTGGGTACGTAGCCTGTAAAGAGGCTGAGTTTGAACAGTGTGTTTAGGTGAGGGATTAGTTCATTTTGGTGCTCTTGTAAGAGAGAGCCTGGGACACCATCCGCTCCCATTGAAGCTGTGTTTTTGGCTTTGTATAGGGCTGTTTTAACTTGTGAGTCAGTGATTGACGGGGCCCTACATTTTTCTGGTATGGTTATGGGCCCTTTAGGGGGTGAGAGGGGGGTGAAGTTTGCACTAAACATGTCTGCCAGAATGTTGGGAATATCAGTCGGTTCAGTGTATTTTGTGCCATTCTACACTAACTCAGAGCAGATCTGAGAGTTTCCACTTAGGTTTTTGACCTAGCTAAGTGGATGTGAGTAAGGGAATTCAGGCTCTTGCTACCTGCACCCAAGGTGCAGGGTTTGAGCCATGCATGAACAGAGATCAAGGACTTGCTAATTAATTTGGATTGGGAGGGTGGCCTAATGGTTAAGGTGTTTGCCTTACAAACACAAGGTGCAGGGTTTGAGTCTCACAAGGGATAATTGGCTAGGCTTAAAATGGCTCACAAGGGCAATTAACCTAGTACTAACCTATGAACTAAAGAACGCTTTGTGGTTATCTTTGGAGTCATTGGCAATTTTTCTTTCGAAACTAGCTTTGGATGATTTAATGAGGGATCGTAGTTTCTTGCTGATACTGATCGGGGATGTCTTTCCTTCTTATGATTTTACTCTTTTCTGTACTAGTTTCCTCCTTCTGTTGTATAGCTTGTTTATGGCAGGGGTCCACCAGACTGGTTTCCTTTTCTTGGAGGAGTGAGTCTTGGTTTTACTTGGGATAGCACAATCCATGCATTCCTGCAGATGCTCATAGAGTGCCTTTGTAAAGGTTTCAGCAGCTTGGACAGCATTGTCCTTTAGCATGGGGGCTGTGAACCTTTCCACCTCGGTCTTAAGTAACGTGAAGTTTGCTTTTGAAAAGATGTTCTTCGTTTTCCATTGCTGCAGTCCTTACTATTGGGTATAGTCCGCGTCCAGTCGGCCCGAATACCAGAGTATAAGGCTGACGTCGGTCAGGGCGCATTAGACTGACGTCAGTACGTCAGGGTACTAATGCGCATGACCGACGTCATATCCTCAGTCTTTTTTGCCGCATGGTCCGATGCAGAAGCAGTTTTGCGAGTGCAGGTTGGCGTTCTGAAATATTTGCGAAACCGGAGTTTCAGACCGAAACAGAGTTGCCTAAGTACCCCGTTGGGGAACATTTTGGTTTTTTCTTGCCTCAGTATTTTACCGGATGTCAGAAAAAGTGAATAACTGTATTTCTTGTGGGAAACAGATACCTCATAGGGATTACCATACCTTGTGTATACCTTGTTTAGGGCCTGAGCAGGACGTTGTTGGTTGGCGCTCTTGTGCTAGGTTTAACAAACGCACTATTAAGAGGAGGTTAGACTGTGCCAGGTTAGTGTTTGGGAAGCGTTGCAATTATAAAATGCCGTCGGATGCTCCGGCGCCCGCTTGGCCCAAGAAGCGCAAGGACAAAACAGTGAAGCCTAGGGTTGATGAACCGCAGTCCCCGACGTTGGTTCTTTAGAAGGCTCAGTGGAGCCAGAGGTTTTGCCAGGAGTTTCCATGGAGTCTCAGGCAGAAACTTTACTGTTACAGGATGTGCCTTCTCAGGAGGTAGGCCAGGCTGAGGGGGCTTCTCAGGTAACTGTTCTTCCCTCTCTTCCCAAGGTAGTTAGAGCCTCTCCTTCTGTTGCCAAAACTTCTTTAGAGGTAGGCCTAGTTCAGCTTCAGTGGGGCTTCTCCTAGCATTTCGGTTCTGTACCTAAGAAACATATGCTTAAAATGGCAGAAGATTTGATTACTATGATTAGAGGTTCTATGCCCCGCCTGATAAGAGGCCTAGGGTGGAACCGAGTTTGATAGTTTTGAACAGTGTTCAGAGGCTTCAGAGTCTTCTATGAAGACTTGCAGGAGTATCCTACTTATTCTGATTCTGATGTGGATGATTCCACTCCACAGCTTCTCCTCCTGAGGATTTCTCATTTTCAGAGACTCTGCATTCCATGAGGGAGCACTTTAAATGGGAAGGCCAGGATTACCCTGATTCCAGGAAAAGGCTTAGGGAATTCTTGTTTTGCCCCAGCATAGGCCCTTAGCTATTCCTCCTGTGTTGAATGTGGTGGAAGATGTTTTGCAGAGGCTTCCCTGAATCCTGACTCTTTGCCTCCTGCTCCTGTTAAGCCTGATAGGTATTATAGGGTGCCCAAGCTCATAAGTATTTGTTTAAGAGTCCTAGGGCAGACCCAGAAACTATTTCTCAAGGGCCTAAAGGTGTTAAGGCTTCTGTGGTTAAAAATCCTGTTCCCACTGATAAAGAGGCAAGGGCCTTGGATAGGTGGGGAAAGAAAGTGTATACTTCTTCCACTCTAGCCATGAGAGCGTTGAATTGTCAGTTTCACATGCTAAAATATCAGAATTATCTCCTTTCACAATTAAAATCTAAGGTGGATGCTTTGGCGGAAGGTATTGTGTGTAAAGAGTTGCTGGACTTGGTTCATGTGTCTGAGCAAGTGGGTAAGCATTCTTTGCAATGTGGTTTTGATGCTGTACAGGCCTCCTCGAGGGTGGCTGCTACTAGTTCTGTTCTTCGCAGGCATGCCTGGTTGAAGGATCAGAATTTAGCTGAGCATGTTAAGACAAGAATTTTGGATGCTCCTTTACAGTCTGATGTGTTGTTTGGATCGCCTGTGGAAGCAGTTTTAAAGAAAATGGAGGACAAAGCTAAGTCTATGCAAACTGTTAAAGATTTTTGCAGGTGCAGCCACCAAGTTTAGTAGAAATTGGCCTGCTAAGGGGTGGACATATCCTGCTTATGATTCCCAGTCTAGGGGTAGGTCTAGACGTGGTAGGGGCAGGGCTCAAGGTTCTTTTAGGCCTAGAACAGGGAGTTCACCTGCTCAGACTTCTGGTGAGGGCAGGGGTCAGTCCTTTCGTAAACAGACCCAATGACCTGTCTTTTCAGCTGCCAGTAGATTCTCGCCTGGCAGCTCCTTTGGGAGGAAGACTGTCTCTTTTCAAAGAAAATTGGGATTTAATTACTCAAGACAAATGGGTGTTGGATATCATTCACCACGGTTACAGATTTTATTTCCATACAATGCCCCTTTCAAAGGCATGCCAGACGTTCCTCCTCCACAAAGAAAGGAGGCTCACAAGCAAGTTTCTCAGTTACTCCAGATGGGGGCCATTCAGCCAGTCCCTGTATCAGAAAGGGGCCTAGGATTTTATTCTCGCCTGTTCCTAGTACCAAAGAAGGGGAACACGTGGAGACCAATTTTGGATTTATCTCTCCTCAACACTTTTCTGGACATTCCCAAGTTCAAGATGTTGACGTTACAACAGCTTTTACCTCTGCTGGGCAAAGATCACTGGATGGTAACTTTAGATCTCAAGGAAGCTTACCTTCATGTGCCTATAAGGCTAAGTTGCAGGAAGTATCTGCGTTTCGAGCTGGAAATTCTCATTATCAGTTCTCTGCATTGCCCTTTGGCTTATCTACTGCCCAGAGTATTCACAAAGGTTCTGGCTCCAGTGATAGCTTACTTCAGGCTTCAAGGAATTCAAATCTATCCTTACTTGGACGACTGCCTGATTCTGGCTCAAGAAAAGGAAGACCTTCTACAGCATCTGGAATATGTTATAGCAGTGCTAAGATGCCTAGGGTATTCTGTGAACGAAATAAAGTCCAGTCTAGTACCCTCTCAAGACATGTGCTTTCTGGGTGTGAGACTGAATACAGCAGCCCAGATGGCCTTTTTAACCCCGGACAAACAAAAGAGTCTGTCACTTTACTTCCATCAACTATCTCATCAGTCCGTGCTGACTGCAAGGACAGTCCTTCAAGCATTAGGGTTCATGGCATCTTGTATTCTGGTGCTTCCCAATGCCAAACTGCATATGAGGAAGCTACAATGGTATCTCAAAAATGTATGGACACAGCACTGCCAGGATTTGGACACTGTCATTCAAATAATACCTTGCCTTCAAAAAGAATTCTTGTGGTGGGCTCAGGAATGTCACCTAAACAAGGGACTCTCTGTGACCCGGCCAGAGGCAAGTCAGATTTTAACGACAGATGCCTCGGACATTGCTTGGGGAGCTCATCTAAATGGATACAAGACAAGTGGCCTGCCAGACTACAGCATCTACATATCAACATGAAGGAGATGTTAGCAGTCCAGTTTGCATTAATGGCTTTCAAGGAGTTACTTCTTCCAGGGCAGGTGTTGATTCTAACAGACAACACAACTGTCATGTGGTACATCAACAAGCAAGGGGGAACACATTCTTATCCTCTATGCAGGCAAGCAATGATTTTATGGGAGACTGCGCTAAGCTTGCAACTAACTCTTCAGGCAAGGTTTCTGCCAGGAGCACAGAACTCCTTAGCAGATGTGTTAAGCAGACAAATCATGGATCCCCACGAGTGGAAACTGGATCTTCATGTATTTCAGAAATTGACAGTGTCATGGGGAACTCCAGACATAGATCTGTTCGCTTCTCCACTAAACCACCAGCTGCCAAAGTATTGCACAAAGGGGTTTCATCACACAGCTTGGAAAGTGGATGCTCTGTCTTTCAGTTGGAAAAACCTTCATGTGTATGCCTTTCCACCTCTGCCTCTTCTTCCAAAGGTACTATTAAAGGTCAGACAAGACAGGCCAAGGATGATTTTGATAGCTCCAGATTGGCCTCGGCAACACTGGTACCCACTACTACGGAGTCTGGTAAAGAAGCCTCCATGGCCTTTACCTCTGATTCCTCATCTGTTATCTCAGAAGGACGGTCATCTGCTCAATGTCAAGCTTCACTCTCTTCATCTAACAGCCTGGCATATTCTGTGTTGAACACAGCAGGTCTCAACTTCCTCAACAAGTTTTAAATGTGATTATGGAAGCTAGAAGACCTAGTACAAGGAGAGTGTACGCAGAAAAATGGAAGAGATTTTTATTTTGGAGTACAGCAAAGAATTTGGAGATTTCTGAGCCTAATTTGAGTGTGGCTCTTCAATATCTTACTGAGTTATTGGACAAAGGTTTGTCCTTCTCTTCCATTAAGATTCATGCTGCAGCAATTTCAGCTCACTATGATTGTGACCCACCTTTGTTTTCGCATCCTTTGTTCAAGCAGTTTCTTAGAGGGGCAAAGAATATAAGACGCCCACAGAGCTCCTACTCCTGCTTGGGATCTCAATTTTGTGTTGGAAAACTTACTCTACAACCTTTTGAGCCTGCAGCTACTGCTGAATTGAAATACTTGTCATGGAAGACTGCTTTTCTGTTGGCTATTACTTCTGCAAGAAGGGTGTCTGAGTTGCAGGCCCTTATGGCAGTAGAGCCCTTTTGATTTTCCATAAGGATAGGGTATCATTACGCACTAATCCTTCCTTTATGCCTAAGGTGGTTTCTAGTGTGGCTTTAAACCAAACTATTCATTTGCCTACTTTTATGCAGACCCTCAAAATAAAGGGGAAAAGATTTTGCACACTTTAGATGTACACAGGCAATTGCGTTATTATTTAAGCAGGACTAAGGATTTTAGGCAGTCTCAGCAGTTGTTTGTTTCTTTTGCTTTGAGTTCACAGGGCAAGCCTGTGTCAAAACAAACTATTTCTAGGTGGATTGGCTTTTGCATTGCATTTTGTTATTCCCATCATGGCAAGTAGATTCCAGCTGGGATTAGGCCTCATTCCACTAGGGCTACTGCCACTTCAACAGCATTTCTAAGGGGGGTGGCAACTAAGGATATTTTGGAAGCAGCTACTTGGAGTTCAGTGCATACTTTCTCTAAGCATTATCACCTTCCTATCTACTCTAAGTCTAGGGCTGGTTTTGCCACAGCTGTTTTGCAAGGCATGTTGTCAGCTCCTACTTCTTTATGATTTGCCAGCCTCCCTTACCTCTGCTTTGGGATTCTACCCAATAGTAAGGACTGCAGCAATGGAAAACGAAGAACATAGTACAGTTTTGTACCTACCATAAATGTAGATGTTCGAGGATTCCATTGCTGCAGTCCAATTTACCCTCCCTCCTTCCCCTCTGTGTTTAGGGGTGGTTGTGTAGGTGAGTTTACATGCTTGTATTTTTGTATATATTCTTGTATATATTGTACATGTTTTTGGTGCAGGTATTTTGGGACTTGTCTTTTTAGGGTCTTCTGACATCTGGGGCAAGAAAAGACTGAGGATATGACGTCGGTCATGCGCATTAGTACCCTGACGTACTGACGTCAGTCTAATGCGCCCTGACCGACGTCAGCCTTATACTCTGGTATTCGGGCCGACTGGACGCGGACTATACCCAATAGTAAGGACTGCAGCAATGGAATCCTCGAACATCTACATTTATGGTAGGTACAAAACTGTACTTTTTTCACGGTGGTTTCCTTGATTGGGGGTGGGGGTGATGTAGATGTCGACTGTTTAATTTCTAGTAATTTCTGTCTACTGTAAGTTATTGTACCTTCAATTGGAAGTGCAGCAACTGATTTTTTGAGATTTTCTGTGCAAAAGAAGACAGAATATGCATATCTATAGAATGAGCTGATACAGCCGCAACCACACAGGGCGCCCTTTTTTTTTTTTTTTTTTTTTGCGTATTGCAGTTTCTGCTTAAGTAACTTGCTTAGAGTTGGAGATAAATGGAATCCAGCCCTGTACCTTTAGCTTGGAGCTAAAATACACCAAATCAACTGCCAGAGTTCCTTTAATTTCTTTTTTGATAAATCAGCAGAGTTTATAAGGTTGCATTGCTGGGAAAATGCATGCTTGTGCAATATTTACTGCATTTTTAATTTAACTTTTTTTTTTGCAGGCACAAGGGTATGAAATCCACTGGGCTGGGCTACCAAAAATTTGGTACTTAATACAGATGAGTTAAGGCTATGAGCTGTTAATAAGCTGCTACTTGTAGTGCAGCTTTTGATTAATTCACCTTTGTTTGTCTAGTGTGAGTCTGACCAAATCATTTCAACACACAGTGCTCCTGGGCTGCTCTGAAAAGAGACACTTGTGACCAATTGGCTCTCCCAAGCTGCTAGCAAATCACTTTTTTGTCTTTTGAATTCCTGCATCCTTCAGATAGCTTTTAATTAGTCCTTCACTGTAATGCTCTTTGACTATGAATCCCTGCTCATTTGTTGTAATTTAATGGCTTCCCAGATGCATTTTCAGTAAATATGAGTTTCAAAGGAAGTGATTTCACTGTTGATCATCATGCCTGTTAACGTTAGAGTGTTTTTTTTTCAGCAAATATCTGTCAGTGTTGCTGAAAATTTTTTAATGAAAGTTAAGTACAGAGTTTGAGATCATTGTGAAAGTAAAGAACATAGTATGCACAGTGACAGGTTTCAATAGTGTTTTTTGGTAATTGGAGAGAGACGGTCAAGTAAGGGGATTTTGATATGGCTGCGGTGGGGCTGTGGGATCTGGTCCATTCCTCTGCCTAGAATATCATTTGATCATAATCCAGCTCTGTTGTTCTAGTTCAGAAACTGCACATGACTATTTATCCTGATATGTATGCTGTATCTTTTTAGTTTTGTATTTTTTTAACCTAGATAAAGTAGCAACCAAGGAGCACTGTCTGGTTAAGGGACTTTACTCAAAGTCACACAGTAGGCAGATGGAGGTAGAAAATAATCAAACCCTATACCGCTGGCTTATCCTGATATGTATGCTGTATCTTTTTATTTTTGTATTTTTTAACCTAGATAAAGTAGCAACCAAGGAGCACTGTCTGGTTAAGGGACTTTACTCAAAGTCACACAGTAGGCAGATGGAGGTAGAAAATAATCAAACCCTATACCACTGGCTTATCCAGATAGGTATGCTGTATCTTTTTATTTTTGTATTTTTTTAACCTAGATAAAGTAGCAACCAAGGAGCACTGTCTGGTTAAGGGACTTTACTCAAAGTCACACAGTAGGCAGATGGAGGTAGAAAATAATCAAACCCTATACCACTGGCTACAAGAAGCAGCTCACTAAGAGTTTAGAGCCTTAAACTAACTGCCAGACCTTCACATGTGTCTTCATTTTCCAGTAAATCACAAAGGTTTATGGTCAGTCAGTAATACCATTTGTTAGAGTTTCACAGTTTTTGTTGTTCCAGTGTTCAGAAAATGCATGTTGATGCAAAATGTGTTGCTCTGTTAGCTGGTTAAGTGAATTAGAGTAGTTTGCCTCTTATCTGTTTCTTATTTTGCCTGTTCTGGCATGCAAAGAGAGACTGGGGGTGTCAAAGAACTTTTTAGACATATAAAGTCCACAGTTTAACCATGATGTGAGCTTCCTTCCCATTTGTTAGTAAATGTTACATTTTAAGCATCAGTTCTGCGTTGTGCATGCTAGTGTAGTGTTGCACATTTTGAAGATGAAAGATTGATTTTGGCTGTAGTTTCTTTAGTTCTTTTGCTTGTTGCTGCTGTGTATGACATGGTATGCATGATGTTGCAGGCCTGCTCTTACCTGTACTGCTTGATTGCTTGATGCTAATTGGAGTTGACTGAATTTTTTTTTCTTTTTGGGGGGGGTGGTGGTGTTGCTTGGCTTGTCTATTTGGGACCTTAGACTTTTACAGCACGAGTTATTTCTCCTGAGAGTTTCTAGTTGTTGAAGAGCTGGGTATGTGGAAAACAAGTATGAAGTAACATTTTAGCTATGCTGTGAGCTCTCTCCATGTTTGTCTTTTCAGCTTTTCCCGGTTAGGGTTCGCCACAGTGGAACTCCGGTCCGCTAATGATTGGCAGTAGATTTTTATGGTGCCGAGTTGCCAGCCCGACACCCAACCTTCAGCGAAGGCATGCCCATTCAGGCATGTCTTTCGGAGGCCACTCGACCACCCTCCATAGTTGTTAGTAAATGTTCCACATTTTTCCCATTTGTTCCACTTTCTAAGAGGAAGTATACTGTTCCATATTTTGAAGATGGCAAGTTGACTATGGCTGAAGTTTCTTTAATTCTTTTGCTTGTTTATGCCATGGATGTTATGGTAATGTCAATCCACACTAAACAGTTGAAAGTCTTTTGATGAAACTTGTTTGTAGCCAGTTATAACATTCAGAAAATCTTAACTGCATCATTTAAAATCCCGCACATTCCAAAAATGTATTCAAATCTTGGAATGGGTTGTTGTGACCAGACATTTCCTTTTGAGTGTTAACAGTACGTCTCAACTGTCCTTATTTTTGCTGAATGTCCCTGATTTTGCTTCAAGTATTTGGCCTGTCCCTCATAACAGTTTTGATTTTTTGGTAAATCATTCACAATCATAGTCAGTCAGTAATGCCAGTCATTAGAGTTTTATACTTCTATTAACATTTTAAAGTGAACTAGAGTAATAGTTACACATTTTTCCTGATTTTAGCCCCACATTATTTTTGGCTTTGTTTAGAATTCTTGACCAAGTAGGTTGAGAGGTATGGATCCCAAGACATTCCAATCTAAATTATTTCTATCTGCGTTTTTTTCAGCAAACCAAAAATTGATTGTAGCTGCTTTTGCATATTAGAGTTTTTGTCTTTTCTGTGCTGTTTCCCTTGGAGTGGCAGGAAAACATGAGCATTTATTTGCAGTCTTAGTAGCTCAACAGGAGCACACTCCCCTTTGGCATAGAAGAATGTGGGGGTGGGTTTGGCATAATGGCCAAAGTCTTGACCTCACAGGCACAAAGTACAGAGTTTGATTCTGATCTTGGGTTACTAGCTAGACTTAAAATAGCCCTTCAGGGCAGTTAACATACTAGTCAGCTATGAACTTATTCCCACACCAGATATTTGGATTCATTTTCCATTACTGACACTGCACTACATCATGCGGGGGGGTGTGCTTTACTTCTGGATATGCCATTTCCTCAGATAAGATATTAAGCCATTCCCCCATCTGCTTGAGTTGGTAGCTTAAAATCTGAGCTTTGGCCGGCTAAGATCTAGCTGTATTCAACTGGACATATAAGAGAATTTAAGTACCTTTTATCTGCACTTTTTTCAAATAATACAGCATTTTAATTGATTTATTTGTGTTGTATTGAATATTAACTGAACTGAAAGTTTTGACTCTTTTTTTTTTCAACAGACAAACAAACGGAGCCAGCAAACAGTGATCAATAATTCTGTATTAAATTATTAGCATCATAGCAGAAAATTAACCATACCGGTTTCGGCTGGTAAATTACACAGCCTTCATCAGTGTATCAGAAATCACAATATTTCCTGCTACTTAAATATGTGGGGATACATTCTCATTGGTAGAAACATTAAAGATGCTCATTAAGTCCTGGAGGGAAAAGCCCACCCAGCTTAATTATCCACTTTTTTTCTTTTCTATTTAAAATCTCATGCCATCCAATTTTGCTTCTACGATCACCCTGAATCACATCTATAATAACAAATAAAAATAATGCTGATGGGTGTGACAACTGGTGTTTATACAATGCATTTGTGAGCTTTTTCTGTTTAATATTACTATAGTGTTCAGAGATACGTAACCTTAAACATCTGGAAGTTTGCCCAATGTAAAATGCACCACATTTGCATGTGGCCATGTAAATGGCCCAATCAGTGCTACAATTGCATAACATGTTAATATCAAAGACCTTTACACAGTTACGACTTGAAAATTCCTTGGTACTACATATATATTTACAGTTTACACAATGTCCACAGGGAAAGCAACCATACAGACTATGTCCAGAAATAGTAGTTTGTATTTTGTTCCTACCTCTCGTATCACTAGTTTTGTAATGGTTGAAATAAGATTTCAGGTTTTTACCATTTCTATATGAAAACATACATTTCTGGGGAATAGTCCTGGCAACATCTGGATCACTCTGCAAAATATTCCAATGACGCTGTACAATATTGACAAAACCAATAGTATTCCTCCCATATGTTGTTGTGAGTCTGAGTGGTTTGGATGGTGCATTATCCTTCACCTTATCCTTATATTGAAGTAACTGACTCCGCTCCATGCCTTGTACCTGCCTCATAGCATTTGCTACAACCCCTGCCTTATAACCTCTTTGCTTAAACCTATGTCTAAGGTCCTCCGAATTTTTGTGATATGTGGAATATTGCGAACATATCCGTTTTGTCCTGATGAATTGGGATTTCGGGATGTTGTTAGCTATGTGTGGAGCATGGAAACTAGAAGCATGTAACAATGAATTGTACTGGGGGAATTTCCTATAAGTCTCACTCTCAAGCGTGCCATCAGGGAGTTTCCGTACAACAACATCCAAAAAGATCATCCTATGGGTGTCATGCTGTTCCGTGAACCCAAGACCCCATTCATTGTTATTCAAATACTCAACCAAAGCCAACAACCTAGACTCATCACCTCTCCACACTAGCCAGATATCATCAAGATATCGTCTCCAAATATCCATATCTGAAAGAAAAATATTTCTGGTGGAATCATAGATTAACTTGGTTTCGACATAGGCCATGAAAAGATCAGCGATATGGGGGCAAGAAGCCCCCATAGCCGTGTCTTGATTTGCCAATAACAATCATCTTTATAATAGAAAACATTGCAAGTCAGGACATATCTAGCCATGTCTACCAAGAATTTTAAATGTTGGATCATATAAACCTGAATATTCCAACCAATAGGCCAAGGCCCGAAGGCCAGCTTGATGTGGAATGTTGGTATATAGAGCACATACGTCAAGCGCATATAAATACCAATCTTCTTCCAACTGAGCATCAGATATGATTTGTAGAAAACTGGTAGTATCATTCAATCTAGACCGGAGAAAACCTAACAGAGGTTTGAGATGTTTGGTCAAAAACAAAGAAAGGGGTTCAGTTAGATATTTTCTTCCAGACACAATGGGTCTCCCCGGTGGATGTGTCAGATTTTTGTGCACCTTGGGAAGGAAATAAATGTATTGAGGGCTACATTCCTTGATTGTAAGTTGAAATAAAGTATCTTTGGAAATTACACCCCTGTCCAAGGCATTTTTAAGGAAAAGCTCAATGCACTTACCAAACCTGTGTACAGGGTCATTGGACATATGATTGTAATATCTAGTGTCAGATAGTTGTCTAAGGGCCTCACTGTTATAATCTCCCCAATTCTGTACTACAACTGCCCCACCCTTGTCTGCTGCTGAAATCACAATTTGTTTGTTCTTCTGAAGTTCCAACAAAGCTTGCTTCTCCCTAAAAGTCATGTTATTATGTTTCCAAGCAAAACTGGAACCCTGAAAATGGACATCCCTAAGAACGCTCTTATGAAATTGATGCACCACAGCATTCATAGGCGGGGAGAAATTGGAAGCATGGTATGTAAATTTCCCTTTATCAAACTCCAGACCAGAATCTCCAAAAAACATTTTCAAATTAATCAATCTACAAAAATTGGACAAGTCTTGTGCAAATGTGTCTTCAGAAATGATAGTACCAGGAATAAAGTTAAGACCTTTATTCAAAATTTTTACATGTAGATCAGATAAAACATAATCTGACAAATTAAGAATGTTATTAACAGTGTTAGAATTCAAGTCCCCAATGCCAACTCCAAGAGTTTTTTTTTTCAGTCAGTGCTTGCTAGATTTTATTGCCTGTTAGAATTCCTGCATAGACAGTAATTGCAGTCGGGGGTAGTCTCATTCATTGATATTCTGTTACTGCCTATTTAAGTGGTACATTTTGGAATATTTTCTGCTTAAAACCTGAGCTTTGGCTGGCTATGATCTAGCTGTATTCAACTGGACGTATAAGACAATTTAAGTACCTTTTATCTGCACTTTTTTCAAATAATACAGCATTTTAATTGATTTATTTGTGTTGCATTGAATATTAACCGAACTGAAAGTTTTGACTCCTTTTTCAGTCAGTGCTTGCTAGATTTTCTTGCCTGTTAGAATTCCTGCATAGACAGTAATTGCAGTTGGGGGTAGTCTCATTCATTGATATTCTGTTACTGCCTATTTAAGTGGTACATTTTGGAATATTTTCTGCTTAAAACCTGAGCTTTGGCTGGCTAAGATCTAGCTGTATTCACCTGGACGTATAAGACAATTTAAGTACCTTTTTTCTGCACTTTTTTCAAATAATACAGCATTTTAATTGATTTATTTGTGTTGCATTGAATATTAACTGAACTGAAAGTTTTGACTCTTTTTTCAGTCAGTGCTTGCTAGATTTTATTGCCTGTTAGAATTCCTGCATAGACAGTAATTGCAGTCGGGGATAGTCTCATTCATTGATATTCTGTTACTGCCTATTTAAGTGGTACATTTTGGAATATTTTCTGCTTAAAACCTGAGCTTTGGCTGGCTAAGATCTAGCTGTATTCAACTGGATGTATAAGATAATTTAAGTACCTTTTATCTGCACTTTTTTCAAATAATACAGCATTTTAATTGATTTATTTGTGTTGCATTGAATATTAACTGAACTGGAAGTTTTGACTCTGTTTTTTCAGTTAGTTCCTCACCACCCTCCCTGGTTTTGTTTTGGTGTTAATCTTAGTGGCTTTGAAACTGCCCGCCCCTCTTGTAAAGTTGTGTTTGGATACTCCTTCTGGGCCCATCTCATTTGCTCTCTCAAGTGAGTGCAGTGAGATCATATTCTGATTTCAGGCACTCCTACTGTGTACAAAGAGAGCATCTGGTAAGGATAAAAAATCTAAGCTTGTTTCCTGCCTTTCCTGTAAGTGGTCTAGACTGTTTGTAGGCTTCTGAGCCCCCAAGCCTTTCTGTGTTGGAGGGAAGCCTTCTAGCTTTATTTTGTTTCTTAGAACTAGCCAGTTTTCTAGTTTCAGCATTCAAATTTGTTTCTTTGAACACAGCACTTCTTCAGAACTCATTGTAAGCACTAAATAAGCTGCAAATTACTACAGCACTCACCTTCCCTCACTTGTCTAGAGGAAAGCAGTTTTTAGTACTTAATAAATAAGCACCTATCCAGGCATGTCTAAGGGTCAGCTCCTGGTGATTTCTCCTGTCTACCTGATGAATCTGGGCATCTTGCGGCAATTCAGCAATTGCCTCGTACACAGACAACCCTCTCCTCCTACCACCCAATACTACAACCTGTGAGAGATGCACTTGTATAGCCAAACTGGAAGCAAAGCTGTCTTTACCCAATACTGGAGTAGACAGTTAAGAGGAGAAGGTAAACACTTGCACCACACCACACTCATCACATAGCCCCTCAAAACCTACACCACCAAAACACACACATAGAAACACAAAACACACACCTACATTTGCGGACGCTCTCAATAAAAACCTGCCCAAGCATCAGGGACCTCCAAAGCAGAAATGCAAGCAAACTCCACCCCCCAACACAACCCAGATGACACATAGCCCACAAACTCAGTGTGCCACTCAACCACAGCCCATAAGGCATAACAACGTATCCAACACTCTAGTCATAGGTGACTCTATAGTCAGGCACACTGATGTTCCACTCACCAGGCTAAACAAGGAGAAAGTTACTGTCAGCTGCCTGTCAGGTGCCAGGATCTGCCACATAACGCACGCACTCAGGTCACTCCACAACAAGTACAAATATGACACTGTCATTGTCCATGTTGGTGTGAATGACCTGAGACGTACCTCCCTGGACTACATGAAAAGAGACATGGAGGAGCTCTCCGATCTTGTAGCCCAGGCAGGTATGACCCAAGCCCTGAGTAGCATCCTGCCATCACCCAGAATGATACCACAGTACAAGGACAAAATGATTGACTTCAACAATTGGCTAAGCTTCTGCTGTCATTCTAAGGGGATCCAGTATTTGTCTGCCTAGGACGACATGATCGACAGACCATGATGCTTTGCCAGAGATGGCCTGCACCTGTCGCCCTTGGGATTCCGGATACTGGCTAAGGCTCTTGCCACCCCTATAGTGCCTTTTTTTAGGCAAGGTTCAAATGACAAATTCACCACCGTAACAAGTACAAGCAAGCAAAATCTGAGGGTAATGCTACTCAATGCTAGAAGTCGTAACCTCAGAATGCACTCACTCGAGGCACTCCTTAAAATGGAGAACATCTACATCTGTGCAGTGACAGAGACCTGGTTGAAATCTCCAGAGAGCACCCCTGCATTACCAGGCTATAATTCTTACCACACCTTTCGGCCACCTAACCCGGAATGAAGCACTAAAGGTTGAGGCGTGTCCATATTCATTAAGGATATCCACACCTCCAGGCTAGTTGCACAGCATAATGCATCCAAGATTATCCAAGTGCAACTAACTCTGGGCAAGACCACAATCCAAATTCTAGCTTGCTACAGACCACCCCCCCCCACCATGCCACAGGATTCCCACTCTTCATTTCTTGATACACTGGAAAGTATTAGGGTACAACCCAACACCCTAATAATGGTCGATTTCAACTACCCCACCATTAACTGAGAAAACTACTCATGTACCAACTCTTTTGCTCAACGTTTTCTGGAATTCATAAATTCAGATGCCTTGGATCAACTTATTCACACCTCCACCAGGGGCAGCAATATCCTAGACCTGGACATTACCAACATGGGCAACCGGTGTTCCACACCAGAGGTCAATTCCTCGTTGGTCAGATCCGACCACAAGCTAATCACCCTAGACATCCATATCCCGCCCCCACCCCCAATTAGGGAAACCACCGTAAAAAACTTCTCCAAAGCCAACTTCACACTTCTTAAGACAGAAGTGGCAAACTTCATGACACCCATGCAAACAGACAATAGAGGTACGACTGCTGAATCCTACACAAATGCACTTTATAAGCACTTTGAGTGCATGGATCATGCTATCCCTAATAGAACCAAGATGCTATCCTCCAAAAAAAGGAAGCCAATCTGGTGGTCCTCTGCCATAAACAAACTCTACAACAGAAGAAAGAAACGGTTGCAAAAAAGAGTAAAATTCCATGACTGGTGGAATTCCCTGGTCAACCTCAGTAAGAAGCTGAGATCCCTCATAAAATCCTCCAAAGCTAGTTACGAAAACAAAATTGCCACAGACTCTAAAGACAACCACAAGCATTTTATAGCTATGTCAAGAATCTCAATGGTAACATTCAGATCTTCTCTGAGTTACAGCACAATGACACTAAATATACAGAACCAACTGATATTGCCAACAATCCTGGCAGATAGGTTCAGTGCTAACAGTCCCTCTGAGCTACATGCTCTAGGGACCTAAACCTTGTCACCACAATAAACAGAACATGCTGGAGGGATAGATTCTTGTCCTAGAGACTTCCCATACTATGGAACAGACTACCTGTCTGTCAAACAGAGCTCCTCATTTGCACTCTTTAAGAAAAATCTTGATGACTGGATGGGAAATAGGAAATTCACCCCAGGGATCACTTCTGTGGCTCTGCTCGATAGGGGCACAGGAAAATAATTTTCTTGGGTGGCGAAAGCCAGGGTACCTTTTTGGCTAGGCTTATATAGGCCCTAGGGCTAATAGCCTAGTACCTACCTATGAACCTATGGATGTAAAAGATCTTATGACACACTTATCAAAAAGAGTAGGGGAAGTTTTATGGTGACCTGGTAAAATTTCCCCTTTAGTCAGTCTGAATACCACCTGATTTCTACTGAAAAGAGGCCATTTGCCTAGTGGGAAAAACCTAGTCAACAAAAAGTATAACTAAATTAATTATGGCTGCCACTATATGTCGGTTATTTCATTATATCTTTGTACTCTGACTGTTTTAATGCATCAGAATCATTAAAGGAGAACCACTCCCACAGACTCAAAGCACGTTTATTTCATCATGGTTTGGTGTGTCCTACATTTTAACACCACTATGGGACTATTTACAGATTTTTAAATATTTTTATAAGTAATTTCTGCCTCTGACCACATGGGGTCTGGCATCTTGAAGAAATTCTGATTGTTTAGTCTGTTTCTAGGTATCCCACAGTGCAGTGCTTGTCTGTAAGAAAAAAATGACATCACACGGGCCTCTTTCTTCCTAAAGCTGCTGTCACTGCATTAATTTTACATGCATACACTGTTGTCTTTCAGTCAGTTTTAAGTAACAGTTCATGCCATTCAATGACTGTTTAAAACACAAACAGTGCAAATGTCACAGAACAGACTTTCAAAGTGCTTTTTACTGCTGCTTGTTTTTAGAATGGCTAAACTGCAGTCTATTGTGAATCCTGAATTGTACTACTTTGACTCATCTCCCATCCCCCTTCACACCTAACTTCCCTAGCTGTCAAAGTGCTAAGGATAATTTGAGCTGTTACCTGCTGTGATTGACAGCTCACAGGAGAAGACCTGACTCGTATACTGTTTCCTTGTTCTAACCTTTACTTTCTGTATGGGTAGGGGAAGGACCAGGGAGCTGTGACATCACAGTGTGGGTGGGTTTTTAGGACTGTTGTGATTATGTCAGTTTGGGGAAGGAATGAGCCAGAAAACTACCTGTATTCAGTGGCCTTAATGACATCAATGAATTGGAAACTGTAGCAAGCTTTTCCAGGGCGGGATAAAAGTTTTTTGAAAGTGAAAACACCACAGTATAGTAAGGTACTGTTCTAGTGGAGAGAAACAGTCTGTTTAAAATATTTTAAATGCTGTATTGTTGTTTACTCATAGCAGGGACAGCAAATAGGGAAAATAAGTACAGAGAAGTTGAGCATTTAATAACAGAATTCTGTTGTTGTTGTTCAAGTGGTTACGACTATTCTATCTCGATGGAACTGCTACTGTAATGTGATCTTGGAGGGATTTTTCCCAAACTTCACTACAAGCCCTGTATTTATAAGAGTCATGCTAGACATAAACAAATAATTTTTAACTTCCATATGAATAGAGTGGCAATAGTGTCTCACATGCAACTTGCACAGCTTCTAGAACCTGTTTTTTATTTTCACTTTTTGCTCGAATTACTCTGATTTGTTTCTCATAGCAGCTCTTACCTCTTTTAACAGTTGTTACAAATTTTCAGAATAAACTAGCTGAACTGCATGTTTTAAGGCTTCCACTTGTTAGTCCAAGTGCTGACAGATTCTCTCCCACATTCTTTCTGAGGTGTCAAACTATAACTATTATTCTAATCAAGGAGCTGTTAACTGACCACTCTTGCTTCTACTTCAAAGACCTTTTAACAGACATTAAAACTACTTTGCTAAACACCAGTGTCTGCAGTGGGAAAATGTGCATTTTATCTTAAATTATAGCAAAATGTGCTGCATTTTTAAAAACAGTCTTTAATGCAGCAGTATAATTTTCTGTTCTTGAATTTGGGTTAATGACATTTTTTAAAATACTACTGAGACACAGATGTCTTTGTGCATCACATTTTCTCACCTTTGTTTTATTGGTAGCTACACCCTTGGCTTGTTATACTGTAGCATACCAACACTTCATCCAAACCATAATCCTTGAGCATGACAAATTTAGATCTGTGTTGTGAACATTTCCAAGATTTGTAAAATTATGGTATTTACTGTTTTTTTTAAACACTGTATTATGAGAGAGTTGTTACCATTTATTATGTATTCTATACATTGTTGGTGTTTTACCGTATCAGCTAGCTCCCATGGTCTGGCAAGAAAAAGTACCTGGAGCTGCCATGAAGCCCTTGCAGATATTATAGAATATCTCTTAAAGAAGGGATTAGCTTGCCAGAAGAATGAAAGATGTATGAAACTAAAAACTTCAACAGTAGACAAACCAAAAAAAATAGCAAAGAAAACTTTAATAAAATCCTACATAACGTGAAATCCAGGGTACCAAAACTGCAGTGCAAAAAAAAAAAAAAAAAAAAACACCAGTAGTTCTGCAGAGCTGATTACTCCCTGTCAGAACAGTTTTATACACAGAACCATGCTTTCCCAGTCCATAGGAAGACTTTGTGTTAGTGACATCACATTCTTTGTTACACTCTTCCATTCTTCCACAATAAAACATGTAATTTCCTAAACTGCTGACGTACTCTAACAAATGAGTGAGAACTGCTAACATCGTGTATTTTTACGGGGGCAACATCTATTTGTATACTTTATTTGGAAGAGCAGAAGCAGCTTACATATTTGAAAATGCAAACACTACATACACAATCTATTTAAAAAGACTGTTTTTGCAGGGTGGCTATGCTCCCACAACTTTTGTTGCCCTAAACTAACACCACAATTGCTCAGTTACTACATAACTGCACCTTTGAATATTACAGCACCACATTTGACAGATATCTCTTTGAACATTGTACATGTCAGTAACAATGTCCTCCCATTTGTTGCAGTATTCTTTGCATAAAGGATCTCCTGCCAAGGGTGGCCCATCATTCAGCCATTATACCAACGCCTTTTGAATGTATGTCACATATATCCTCCCTGCACAAGATGTAGGGCATAACAGTGACATAAGGACGTACATGCCTCAGAACTTCCTTGCAGCCAGTCTAAACACCATCATTGAATGCCAGTGTGAATGCTCTTTCTTGTGTGCTGGTTACACAGACATGATTCAGATAAGTGCCCCATTGGAGTTTCTTCTTATCTTCTTCTTTTTTTCTTTTTGTGTGTGTAAATATTATCCAGAAAAGGAAAATGTCAGTGTGGGAGGCAGACTCCCCATAAATGCTGTCACAAGCAGTGCCTCTTCTGTTTGGATGCTTCTCACAACCATATGCTGTCTGCTAGGTGTTTGTCCCTAAGGCCCTGTGTAGTCACCTCTCTTCCTTATTGATCTACCTCGAGAACCAACACGTAAAATTGTTGGTGAATGGTGGTATGGCATATTCTTCCCATCCTGAAGGTCAGCAGCCTGCCAAGAAAAAGGCAAAAAAACTCTGGTCTGATTCGGCTGCTGTCCTGTCTCCCTTGGACGTCTCTCAAGGTGTTGAAAGCCCGGTGGATCATCCGGTGGTTGTTTCAGATTCCTCTGCCATGACCCCATTGGAGGCCAGCATGGACCTGACTTTTCACATATCCTTGGAGGCTTTACAAATGTTCATTCCAAACGTTAACGGGGAAACTCAGTTGATTATATCTGAGGTACCAAGGGGAATACCACAAATTCTAGTGTGGGAGGAGATTCCTGCTATGTTCTTTGAGTCTCAGTAAGGGCCTGAACCACCTAGGGTCTGTCAGGTGGACGTCCCTCAAAAGAAAAAAAAAATTATTTCCCCTGCTTTTAAAAATCCCCCACATGAATGGTAGGATTTTACTCAGGAGTTGTTCAATGCCTTAATGAAGTTAAAGCCTCCTCAAGGTATTTCTGTACCTGTTCCTTCCTGGTTATCTACTCTTCTTAAGAGGCCCAGAGAGCAGGACTCATCTGAAGAGGGTTTGGATTGTGGTAGGAGTTTTTGGCATATTCTTCTCAAATCCCTTCTCCTTTGAATTATGTGTCTGAGGAAGAAGACTGTAGCAGTCCAGATTCTCCTATAGAAGAACTCTCTTTTAGGGACACTATATCTCACATGATGGAATATTTCAACTGGGACTGTTCTCAGGTTTCTGATATTCAAAAGAGGTATTATGAGCTCCTCCAGATGGAGTCTCCCAAACCCTCTGCCAGTGTTGGCTGCCCTTTTAAGTACCTTTTCAGCAGCCTCTGTTGCCACTGATTCTCAGCCTCCACCCCCAAGAAACCGGAAAGATTTTACAAAGGTGCCTGATGATTGTAAATGTTTTATACACATGTCCTTCTGCAGGTCCTTCTGTAGTGTCTGGCTCTCCTGACCAACCTTCTAAATTTTGCCATCTACTAAACTACTTCCCTCTGATAAAGATAGTAGAGCCATAGAATGTCTTGACATCCTGGCTTTTAAGGGTATTAATTACCAGACTCGTGTGACCACATAAGTTTTAGTTCTACTTTTCCAAGCTTCTCAGGCACTTTCTGACCTCCCTGATTTGGAATGGAAGGTCTCAGCTCTTTCTTTGTTGGTTTTCTACCTCTCAAGTGGCTTGCCACTCTATTAAATGTAGATATGATGCGGCTGATGCTTCCTGTATGATTGCTGCATTTGATTCTGTTTTGATATGCAACTCTTGGCTTAGCCTTCAGCCTTTACCGGATGACATTGAAGCTAAAGAGCTGGACGCCCTTCTTGATAATAAGAGTATTTTTGGCTCTACTGCTGTGGATCTCCTTAAGTCACTCCAGGACAAAGGTAAGGCCTTACAGGAATTGAAACATTTTTGTTTTTCCTGTCCTTAAATTTCAGAGGAATTATCCATCTAAATCTGCCTTTGTTCGCAGATAGTCTCACCCTCCACATAAAGGTAAAAAGGATTCTAAGCATGTACTTCTTGCTAAGTGTACTGAGACTCCTACTTCTCTGAAGCCTCCTTTTCAAGACAAACCAGGTTCTATCTGACAGTTTGCTTCTCCTTTCCCTAGACTAGGTTCCTTTGTCCCTTCCCAATTGGTTAAGGCTCACTCAAGACTCTAAGGTTTTGTCCACCATCTGTCAAGGATATTTCATAGTGTGGAAATCCCTTCCTCCTCTTCTGGGCATCCCTCAACCTCTTCAGGAACAGCTTCCTTTCTTTCCAGAACTACTTCAGACTGTTCTGGCTCAGGACATCATTCAACTTGTGCCCCTTGCCCAGGAAGAGAAAAGTTTTTATTCCATAATGTTCCTGGTTCCCAGGAAGGAAGACATCTGCAGACTCATTCTGGACCTTTCTCAGCTCAACACCTTTCTAAAGGTATAAATACCACACACAGCAAGCCAGCGATCCACAGCCAAATCTTTGTTTAATAAAATACACATACAAAAATCTAAACGTCTAAAGGTCCTTCCTTTTCAGAAGGTATCCATTCAAACCCTGTGCCCTCTTCTTCTTCCCCAGGCCTTCTTGTTATCCCTAGACCTCAAGGATGCCTGCCATCAGTTCCACATTCATCCTTCTTTCAGGAAGTTTTTAGATTTCTCTGTTTCTTCCTTGCATTTGGAGTTCTGTGCTCTGCTCTGTGGCCTCTGTATTACCTCAAGGTATTCATCAAATGCCTCACTCCTGTCATGGCCTTCTGCAGGAATAGAGGAGTTCACATCTTTCTGTACTTAGACAACCTGTTCATTCAGGCTTCATCTCACAAGGTTCTACTTCAGCACCTCCTATTTACTGCTTGTTTGCTGCAAAGCCTGGGATTTACCATAAAATCTTCAGAAATCATTCCTGCTGCCTTCGCAGGGTCATGATTTTCTCCATTGCAAGATTCAGACCATTCCCATGCTGACATCTCTGCCTCCTCCCAAGGCCCTCTCTCTGATTGCCTTCTTTCAATCTCTGCTTCTTCTGGCTTCAGTCACAGCCAGGGATCTTCTCAGGGTTTTAGGATTCATGGCCTCCACCATTCCTATCCTTCGATGTTCCATGCAAAAAAAAAAAAAAAATGTTTTAATACTTTAAACACTAACAGAAGTGGGGGGCTGTATCCCTTACACCCCCCTACTTAAATATACCAACTCCGAGACTGCTCCACAGTGGAGGAAATAGCAAACTCTGATGACGGCACACCAATTTCTTTCTCTGGGAAAGAAATCGATGTTCCGTCAGTTCGCTCTTCTCACATTTCGAACATTTCAGCTCGATGAAATTAAATTCAGCATTTTCAACATTCAAAATGCTGATAGGAACCCATTTCTTTCTATGGCAGGTTTGTGGGTGATGCCTTTGTCATTTGGATAAGCCCCATTTCACTGTTTTATGATTTTGTTGAATATTTAAAACACATAACACATTTTCTAAGATTTACTTTTAAGTTCCCAGCTGAGACTGTAGATTTTTTGGATGGGAAAATTACTCAAAAAAAACAAAATACCTTAGAGACAGAGGTTTATAAGAAACCCTGCAAAAGATGTAGCACAATGCACAGACAAAGTATGCACCCCAAGCATATTCCCAGGCACATTGTGAAGGGTTAGTTTCTTAGGTTTACTAGGTTAAATACTAATGATCAGATAAATGTTATCTGCTTTCAGTGAACTTTCTAGTTACCTGTTTAATAGAGGCTACTCTGAGTATGAGATAGACAAAGCAAAAAATGATGTTATGTTACATAGTAAAGGTTATGCTAGACCTTTTTTCATTTCAGGACGATAGTAATAAACTAACAGCATTGGTCCCACAGGTTAATTAAGAATGACTGTAACCTATTCCAGTGATGTCAGCTCTATATGTAATATTAAAGGGCACTGGCATGTCTTGACCTGTGATGACAGAAATAAATCTATTGTAGGAGACTACCCTAGGTTTTGTTTCAAGAACAACACCTCCCTTAAGAAAATGTTATGCTAGAAACCTTTTGCTAGGAAACAACTTATAACAAATAGAAAAGGCACACATACCTGCAAAGACTGTAATGTGTGTCAGTATGTGTTAACAACTGAGGTTTATGAACATCCCACGATGAAGCATGTGTATAAGCTTGATTTTTTTTTTTTGCGATTTGCAAGAGCTGTGATTTGGTATACCTTGCAACCTGCACAGCATTTAATAGTTGTTATATTGGTAAGACAAACATAATGCTTAAAGGCTGCGTTTGTGAGCATATTTATGACATTTCCAGGAGAGACAAAAAGAATGCTTTATGTAAACATGTCTTTAACTGCTGGGACTACACATACATTTAAATTCTTGTATTACAGCTATTGAATAAGAGCATTAGGAGAGATAATGTTAGTTTGTTTGTGTCTTTCGGCTTTTCCCGGTTAGGGGTCGCCACAGCGGAACTCCGGTCCACTAATGATTGGTAGTTGATTTTTACGTGCCGAGTTACCAGCTCTGATGCACAACCTTCAATGAAGGTACGCCCATTCACGCATGTCTCCACGCAGAAGACGCTCTAGCTGAAAATCGAACCGGACAGCGTCTTACTGTGAGGCGATAACGCTACCGCAGCACCACCACCATGGGCAGGAGAGATAATGTTAGTAGTAAGGCTAAATGTTTAGAAACTAATTGGATTCTAGAAATGCAAAGTGACAAGGGAAAAGGCTCAGGTCATGCGATCTGAACAGGTAACTTCAGAACTTTTGTACCTTTAGTTAGTCTCAAGCACTGTGTTAGATGTAATGAAGCTCCAGGATTGGAATGAATGTGCTTATCTGTTTTACTTGGTGTTTTTTATTTGTTGTTGTTGTTTGTTTTATTGCCTTTTATTAAAAGTACTATATTTTATCTTCATCTACCGTGTCTGATTGGCTACTCTTGCACTGAAACTTTTCAGAGGCCTTGGACAGGGGGTAAGGGGGTCCTCCTTCAGTTCCCTCAAGGTCCATTGTCTCTGGCCTTCACATCAGAGGTCAGGTCACATCAAACATCAAGGAGACGACAGCTGTCCTTTTAGCTCTTCATGCTTTTCATTCCCCCTTTCTTCCAGGGCCTCTTAAAGATTTCAGAGACAGTACCACAGTGATGTGGTATATAAACAAGCAAGGCGAGACACAGTCATAACTTTTTTGAGACTTGTTATTCAGGTTTGTTATCTAGCAGTCCAGTTTGAAGTGAATCTTCAGGTTGTATGCATTCTTTTAGAACAAAATATAGTGGCAGACTCTTTGAGCAGTTTCAGTATACAGGCTCACAAATGGATGCTTCACAGAGATGTGTTTCTGGACATGTCCATCAGTGGGGTATTCTACTGGTAGATCTTTTTGTTTTTCCAATGAACAGACAACTTCCTCTCTTCTGTGCCACAGTCCCAAGCCTTCTGGCTTGGAAGGTGGATGCCCAGTCTTTTCCTTGGAAGGAGATGCCTCTCTACACTTTCCGTTCCCCTGATTCCAACGTCCCACTCAAGATCAAGCAAGACTTTTCCAAGTTAGAGGCCCTATTTTCTTTCCTTGTTGTCTGTCTCCTTAGTGTTTCCTGTAGTTAGCTATAGATTAGTAGTTTAGTAAGTTAAATTTCTTGTGTTATATTGTGGTCTTATCTTAATCATGTCCAAAGACTCAGGAGAGAGGGAACTTAAGCCTTCGGGCTTCAAGAAATGCTAGAAGTGTTTACAAAAAATGTCTGTCACAGATGGTCATGCCATATGTGTTTATTGCTTTGGAGCTATTCATTTACAAGAGGATTGTACATTCTGTCATTCCTTCAGTGCCAGGGTTTTACAAGAAAGGAGAAAGAAATTGATCCTTAAGGGGCTCTTAAAGCCAACATTTGAGGAAGCTATCCACAGTTCTTCTTCCTCTTCTACTTCTCCTAAAAAGGACAAACCTGAAAAGAGACTATCACCTGCTACATCAGCTCAGTCAGAGCTGCCAGTCAAGTTACCAAAAATTTCTAAGGCCACTACCTCCTCGGTTCCACAGTCCTCAGAGCCGTCGGAGGTTATATTGACTGACAAGCCTGGTTCTTTGGTTCCAAAGTCTTCAGAGCCAGTCCATGGATATTTCGCTGGTTTCCCCAACACTGAGATCTCCCATTTTGCAAAGGTCTCATTCTCCATCCCTATCCTCCAGGTCCACCAGGAGTTTATCTGACGATAACGTGGAGCGGGTGGTGCACAGACTCTTGAGGTCGCCGGTGCTGACTAAATTATTTTCGGCTCTGACCCATTTGGTCCCAGAGCTTGCTATACCAATCGTACCCACTGTTGTTCCTCCTCCGAGCCAAGCTGGACCTTCGGTGCCAGAGTGCTTGGTACCACTTACTGTGGATCCGTCGATTCCAAGACCCCCTTTGGTGTTCACGGAGCCGACTTCTGCTCGACACTTTTGGTGCTGTCTGGAGAGTCTGGGAGCCGGGGTTCCCGGTTGACCCCCAAGGGGGATTCTTGACCCTGATAATCTTCGGTGCCGAGCCTGCCCCTTGGAGCATCAGCCCGGGTTAGCTCAGCTCCTACATTGTCCGATCTCGCTGGTTCTGGTGGCTTCCTCTGTCTCCTTGGAGCCAAGGGAGTCTTCGGAGCCAGTGGGATCTGCCTTTGAGCTGATGAGGAATGTGCTGTCTACCCATATAGCTCCACATAAGGATACCAGCACTCGTCCCCCTAATGCACCGGCTACTGTCTCGGCACCACCCATTCCAAAGGACAGCAGAGATCCAGAGTCTCAGGATCCCCCATTGGGTGAACCCCTCTCCTCCGAGGCCTCCCCAGAATATCCTTCTGAGGACCCACCTCGGAAGAGAACTTCAGACATTAACCTCGAGGAGTCAGAAGGCTCCCCATGGTCATCCTCTGATGATATCTCATTTTCAGATATTCTAGAGATCCTGAAGCAGAGAGGTGGCTGGCAGGCCACCACCCCTTCTGATGAGAGTCAGTGTACCTGTAGGCTTTTGGATCTCAACCTTCATCCTCGTGGGTGTCTCCGCCTTTCGATGAGCTAATGGACCTGGTCAGTCAAAAGGCATGGGATTCACCTGACACAATGGAACCAGTCCCTCAGAGGCCAAACAAATTCTTATCAGCTCCTTCGGGAAAGGATTTCCTCACTAAGGGGGTACCTGTAGATGCTATGGTGGTGGCAGCAGCCACCAAGAAGGAACTTTCAGAGACGTCCTCATATGTTCATCCTCCGAATAAAGGCTGATGAACGATGGACAGATACAGGAAGTGTGTCTTTTCATCAGCAACCTTTACTCTTCGATCACTGAACTACCTTAGTCATTTCACAAGACTACAGAGAGATCCTGAAAGAACTAGGAGATACTCTACAAGGTACATTGGCTGCAGGGGTGAATGAGAAGTTCTCCTTCCAGCAATCCACCTTAAATTCCATCGTCAACTCCTCCATGAGGCTGATATACTACACAGCTGATGGAGCGAGCAGGACAGCGGGTTCCGCAATTTCCCTTAGGAGACACTCCTGGATGCACTTGTGCAACTTTGTGGAGCCCTTTAAGTCTACTTTTACTGATGGTTCCTCACTCTTTGGACCCAAAGTAAAAGACACTCTCACCCGATGCGAGCAGGAAGGAAAAACTTGTTTCGCTGTACCATCAAGACCTTATCCTAAAGGTCAGAAGAGTGGGAAAATGTGGTTCAAAAGATCCCAGAGAGTTTTCCAAGACGCACGGGGTGATTCCCTCCCCAGAGGCAGAGGGGGAGGTAACAATGGTAGACGCTGCCCCAAAGGCAGAGGAGGCCCGCAGAACCAGGGAGGCCATGATTCCTTTTGCGGACGCCCTTATCAGCATTCCTGAAAGGCGGCCCAACTGCTCTACTTTGGAGGCAGTCGGGGGATGTTTATTTATGTACCCAGAAGCCTGGCAAACTATCACAAGAGACAAGTAGGTACTAAGAATAATATCCAGGGGATATTCCATTCCCTTCTCCAATCCTGTTCCACAGACCAGAACAATCCCAGATTTCCACCCAATCTAAGGGAGCAAGCAACTATAGAGATTCAAAAGTTGCTGCACAAAAGAGTCATCCAAGAAGTCCTCGTAGACAAAATAGGATTCGGAACTTACTCAAGATTCTTTTTGGTGCCAAAAACAACAGGGTACTGGAGACCTATATTAGACCTAAGCAAATTAAACGAATCTGTCAGGAAGTCAAAGTCTGAATGGTGGTGACACTGCAGTCTATACTTCCCTTTTTAGGGAAAGACAGTTGGATGTGCTTGATAGACATTCAAGATGCTTACTACCACATAAAAATGGACATGGCATCGAGAAGGTACTTACACTTCCAGATGGAAGCCAGTCATTATCAGTTCCGAGCTCTGCCCTTTGCTTCTCACAACAGCCCCCACAGTGTTCACCAAATGCATGGCAGTAGTCACGGCTCACCTGAGACATCTAGAATTCCAAGTGTTTCCCTATCTATACGACTGGCTCCTGTCTGCCACCACCAGGCATCTACTCCAACAAGCCAGGGATCTGACTTTGGATGTTTGTGCCCAGTTGGGAATTACAGTCAACATATTACATTTATAAGTGCAGATCTAGACACCGCTTGTATGATAGCACGTCTTCTAACAGACAAAGTTGCAGCACTTAGACAGCAGATATTTTATTTTCTTCCCAAAACCAAGGTGAAAGCAAAGATAGTTTCAAGATTATTAGGGGCAATGGCTTCCACAATAACACTGGTTCCTCTTGCCAGAATGCACATGAGGATCCTTCAATGGCTGTTGTTCTCCCAATGGTCACTTCAGGAGCTTCCTATGTCTCACCCGATCAGAATAATGGAATCATGCAAAAACGACTAAGAATAGTGAATACACTCCAGCCATGTAACCATAGGGAGACCCTTTCTTCCACAACAACCCATAGCTGCGGTGACCACAGACGCTTCCCAGATAGGGTGGGGGGGCATTATCTGGGGAGAACATTCCAAGGTATATGGCAAGAACACGAGGCTCACTTGCATATAAATGTCCTAGAGGTGAGAGCAGTGCTTCTTGCATTGCAAGCACTTCACAACTCTCTCCCTCTAGGGACAGTTGCGATACAGTCAGACAATATGTCTGTTGTCTGGTACATAAACAAGCAGGGGGGAACCAGATCTTACCCTCTTTGTCACAAGGCCCTAAGAGTTAGGCAATGGGCAATTTCTTCCCAGTGCTTTCTAATAGCAACGCACATTCTGGGGAAGTCCATCATGATTACAGACAAGCTGAGCAGGGCAATTTTAATGCCTCATGAGTGGTCTCTCAATCAGAATGTAGCAGAAAGGATTTTCTGAACATGGGGTCTGCCTTGCTGCAATCCTTTTGCCACTTCCATAAATCCCAAGTGCAGCAACTACTTTACCCTAAACCCCCCCCCCCCTCCGGGGGAGACACCGAGAGACATACTTGCTCGCAATTGGCCCTCAGGACTTCTGTATGCCTTTCCTCCATTTCCTCTCATACCCAGAGTCATTCAAAAAGCACAGTCCTTGGGAAGCAGGATAATTCTCATTGCTCCTTACTGGCCTCATCAAGTTTGGTTCCCCTTCCTTTGGCCTCATGTTCAGGAGAAGCCTTGGACTCTGGACCCAGTTCCAGACCTGCTGTCACATATGTCAGATGTGCTTCATCCTTCTCTCCACACCCTAAAATTGACAGCTTGGCTGCTCCACTTCTCAATCTAGTCAGGCTTCAGAATTCACTCCTACAGTTAAACATATCTTAATGTCCTTTCATAAAGCTTCCACCAGAAAACTGTATTCTAGCAAATTTTCCCTCTGGGCTCAAAACAGGAACATTGATCCCTTTTCTGCGCCCATCCACTCTAGTTTGGAATTTTTGGCGGAACTCTTCCAACAAGGTTCAGCTGCAGCAACCATCAGTGTACAACTCGCTGCAATCTCAAATTTCCACATTGGTGATTCTACCTCGAACTTAATGTCACACAGGTTGTTTAGAGCCTTCTTGAAAGGTGCCTCCTTATTAAGACCTCCCTTTAAGGAACCCCATTCTTGGGATTTATATTTTGTTTTATCTCACTTGACGTTACCAACATTTGAACCTTCCTCATCTTCAGACCTCAAGTTCCTTTCCTGGAAGACCATTTTTCTGGTGGCTATAACATCTGCTAGAAGAGTATCAGAGTTGCAAGCCCTATCTATCAAACCACGATATTTGATATTTCATAAGGATGGGGTATCCTTGCAAACTAATCCATCCTTTTTACTCAGTCTCGTCTTCAACTAACATAAATCAATCTATTGAGCTTCCAGTGTTTTTTTTCCTAATCACAGCAACAAGGCAAAATACAAATTGCATCATCTAGACATCCACAGACAACTCAGATTCTTTTTGCATTGGACAAAAGATTTTAGAAAATCTGACCAGTTATTCATATCCTTCTCAGATGCAAAAAAGGGTAGCTCAATTTCAAAAACTACTCTTTCCAACTGGCTCTCAAAGTGCATTACATTTATCTATACCCAAATAACAGACATTTACCATTTAAGGTGAAGGCCCATTCCACCAGAGCAATGGCTATGTCTTCTGCCTTTCAGGCCAGAATTTCTATGGATAATATTTGTGCAGCAGCTACCTGGACCACTCCTCATACATTTATCACACATTACAAAGTGGATTTGGCCTCCAGGGACAGGGCCTCCTTTGGTTCCACTGTGCTTAAAGGTGTACTCTCGTTAGCCACCCAGGGAAAAGGTGCTAGGGACGCTGTCCCACCATTGTAAGAATGAAGGCGAGATAGGACAACTTAACATAAAAAAGTTATGTACTCACCATAACGTTCCATGTTTGTTGTCCATCTCGCCATTCATTCTTACGAACCCTCCCTCCTTCCCCCTTCCAAAGACTCCTTTTGGACCTGGTGGATGTTTTACTACCTTCAGGAGTTCCCTGTTTCAGTTTGTTTCTCCTTCCATTGGGGATAGCATATATTGGTGTGTGTGTGTGTGTGTGTGTATATATATATATATATATATATATATATATATATATATATGTGTGTGTGTGTGTGTGTGTGTAGTTATTTACAAATTATTTAGTAGTAGCAGCAAACAAGATCTGGGAATTACACCACTGCGTTATGGGATACCTACTTGCCACGAGCCACATTTGAGTCTTTCAGCTGTGTATTCGGCCGAGTCGGAGCCGAGAATCGGCTCTGAACCCATCACTGTAAGAATGAACAATGAGATGGACAACAAACATGGAACGTTATGTTGAGTGCATAACTTATTTTTCTCCTCCCCTCTGCAATAAATACAGTGGAAACAATTCCACAGCTTTCTTTCTTTGTTTATATCAGCTGCTGTGTTCCTGACATTAGCAGGATTAATTACCCATCAAAGACTGACAGCAGTACCTGACAGGGTAAACTACAGATTTAACTGTGTCTATGATATGTCATGCAGGTGGAGACGAATTTCTTTGCAAAGTATGTGAGAACTTGAGTTTAAAAAAATGTAGGTGGACTTTCCCTTCCTTTGACTCCAGTGCAAGGAAATAAAAGTTTTAAAAACTACAAGCAGGTTTCTGGTACATACACAATGCTGGAACCATATTGTAGGGAGAAAAGAAACATTACAATGGAGTTAAACTGTATGAGAGGGTGGAGTTTTCCTTTAAAATCGTATCAACAGTGGGTCCTGCTGGACAGAAAAGAAACATACATGTATGTCAGACTGTATTGTTGTAACTGATAAAATGTATATATTTTAACAAAGGATACTGGAAGGGATGAGGTTAAGCTCAGCCCAGCTAACCTTAAGAAAAACAGTTTAAAATTAAATGACTTGGTTTAGGCCATAATGATTTTATCTCACAGGTCTGACTGAATGCAGCTAGAGGTGCAATGTCTGTGAAAAGCCTGGACTGGGGTCCTGCTCTATTGTTCTTGGTGGTGAACTAATTGTTAACTTGGAGTGCCAGAGAATAGCTTGTTAGTTTCTGCAGGAAGGGTAGCAGTGTTGGAATTGTTTTACAGTTTCCAGATGCTGTAATAAACCTTAGCTAAAGTTCTATTTGTGTATTGTGACACATCAGTGCCAGATCATGGCTCAGTTTCTAGTGTGGGGGTAGTGTGGAAACCACAGGGTCAGGTGACAAGATGCGATGCCATTCTGTAGACAGCACTGAAATTGTATTTGAATACTAGTGAGAGATGTGAGCTGTGCACTCTGTTTTTGGACCTGACAAGACGGTCATTCACGTTCTTCTTGCCTTGATTTAGTAAGTAACTAGGGAACAGTAATTCTTCAGTCAGTTAGAAAAATATAGTGAGATTAGCTAAATGTATGTTTTTCTGTATCCGTTTGAGTCTTTCCATCTATGTTGTTTCTTATAATTTCTGTGATTGAAACTCTGGTGTTTATTGTAAATAGATATTCAGTATTTTCATGTTTTATTTATTATTATTAAATATATCTAAACTTTAATTGTGGCTGGTCTTTTAGAAAATGTTTAAACTTTGAGAGTACTTGCATTTATTTAGTGGCAATTTGACTCCATGTTCCAGAAAGTCTTGCTGCTTGGTTAAACACTGCCATTTGCATAAGTATTAATTTTAATAAGGGTAATTAGGTATCCTAAGTAGCTGGCGTTGGGTGTTCTGGTAACAGCAGATCTGCCTTATATAGAGAATAAACTGTTATGTAACTGGGTAGACGCTCGGTTTTCACCTCAAAGCTTCACAAATATAACAAAATAATCAAACAAACCACAGCAGAGGAGTATATAGTTGAAACCAACATTGTTTAATATACAAAGTAAGCGCTTTCACGATCTGTAACTGACCGCTTCTTCAGACTTATACATTCAAACAAAATAATCATGACATTTAAATAGTATATCATCAAGTCAACAATTAGAATAAATTAATCAGGTCTATTAATTAAATCAATTAAGTATTTAAAAACACAGTAAACTAATTCTGTCAAAACATTTAAATACTAAAAACTAATAAAACAGCAAAGTTATACGAAACAACTAAGCATACTATCAATATATATCTCTCAAAAGGGTACATATCACTTCACCCAAAACTCACCTCACCAAGACCAAGTCACCCAAAGCTCACCTCACCCAAAACTCATTTCACCGACAAGCAGCACTCTAAAGCAAGTCAACGGCATATGTCCTTCTCCCCACTGCAGTGTGATCCCGGTGTTAGTATATACGTTAAGGGGGGTGTGGGGGGCACAGCCCTCTCTAGTGGTCAGTGGGAGGTCTTATTCGGGGCCTGGAGAGAAAGCCCAGCCCCAGAACTGGAGTGTGCATTCCCTGTGTGCTGTTAAGGGAAATTGTAATTGGTGCAGAGAGCTCCATCTGAAAATACTGCATGTTTCTATTTTTCTCACCATGAACATTCCTCACTGGTGTCAGTGGTGAGGTTTGAGGCTCCTTGATCGCTGGCCCAGAGGAGGGACGTCACAGAAAGCAAAACAAACCAGTGTCTAAACATAATTTGTAAATGATTAACTCATTCTGTCCATTTTTTTTAATCTCATCATGAAAAAACCCTCCCATGACAGGTCAAAACTCATGCTACCAGAGCTGTGGCTGTTTTGCATTTTGGAAAGGGGTGCAGTTTAAAACCCTGCTGGAGAGAGCAAATTGGTTTTCCCACCTTGGCCATCCACACAAACTAGCATGCAGTCTTTTTTTTTTCTCTTTATTTCCCTCTTTGAAAACAATCACAAAAAAATTCCTGGGTAATCAAAATAGTTCAGACTGGATACAGGTGGTGCAGTAACTATTTCCCTCTAAACCTAGGAGTTCCTCCACACCCCCACACCCCTATAAAAATCAAAATTGTCTGTTTCCACCCATTATAAGATTGACTCTTTATTTCTAGTGCTAGAGTAGGATTTGTTAGGACTATCCTCCATGGACTATGACCCTGGCTTTGTCAGTCATTCACCATACCTTGATGCTACTGCAACAGTGGTCTAATGATCCGACTACCGGAGTTCACAAAAAATGCAAAGAAAGGGGCAGAGACAGACCGTCGAGGTCCAAAACCGACGACGAAGCTTCTCTTAAGCCAGTCGCCAGTTCACCGGTACTTAGTGAGGTGCTTTCGCAGCCCCTGATACTCGCTACTTTCGAGTCGCAGGCCTCTACCGAGACCCATGTGGAGTCCGGCATGCCGCAAGATTCTCAAAGTATTGTACCTGTGGATGTATTTCCCTCAGATGGGTCCGGAGCCGCTGAGCAGGCACCGGCTTCTGAGGGTGTCTTCAGGCCTCAGCATTTCTATGTAAAACCGTCGCCAGCTTCAAAATCAAAGACATAAACAACTTCTAAAGCTAGAAAACCGATGCATGAGCCACGTGCTCAGGCCTCTATGCCCAAAAAGCAGTTGATCAAAATGGCTGAAGCCCTAATTACCTTGATCAGGGTTTCCCAACCCCCTCCTGATGGCAAGACACTGATTATGAATCTTCAGATCAGGTTTCTATTTCTTCTGATTCCTCTTCTGATCAGGCATTTTCTATACCACCCTGTGAGGATTCTGATGTAGAGGAATCTATCCCATCTGCATCTCCTCCTGAAGATTATTCCTTTGGAGAAACTTTGCATACTTTGAGGGAGCATTTTCACTGGGAGAGTCAAGATTTCTCAGAATCAAAAAAGAGGCTTAGGGATTTCCTTCTTCTTCCTCAGCATAGGTCTTTAGCCATACCTCCTGTTTTGGACATTGTTGAGGATGTGTTTTCGGAGTCAAGCTCGACTCCAGACTCCTTAGCTCCGGCTCCTAGCAAGCCAGACAGATATTACAGGGTTCCTGACTCGCACACATTTTTTTTTTTAAACCCTGCTGCTGACCCTGAAACTGTTTCACAGGGTCCAAAAGGTGTAAAGGCCTCAACAGCAAAAAAATCCTACCCCTTCTGATAGAGATTCCAGGGCACTGGATAGATGGGGAAAGAAGGTTTATACATCTGCAACCTTGGCAATTAGGACCTTAAACTGCCAGTTTCATATGCTTAAGTATCAGCAGCATGTTATGGGATTACTGAAACATAAAACAATGTTGATTTCTAAATTTGTAGAAAATAAAGAATTGCAGGAATTATTGCATGCAGCAGAGCAAGTTGGAAAGCATACTTTGCAATGTGGTTTTGATTCCTTAGAGGCCTCCTGCAGAGCCATAGTTACTGGATCTGTGATTAGAAGGCATGCCTGGCTAAAAGAGCAAAAATTGCCTGATCATGTTAAAGCTAAATTTCTGGATGCACCTTTACAACATGATACTCTGTTTGGTATTAAGGCAGAAGAAGTTTTAAAGAAAATGGAAGACAAAGCTAAGTCTATGCAAACTGTAAAAGACTTCTTACAAGTGCAGCCACCAAGATTCAGTAGACACTGGCCTACAAACAATTGGTCCTTTCCTGTGTCCGACAGAGCTCCACTGGGCAAATCCAGGCACCCTAAAGGTTCTAGATACCATTCACAGGATTCTTACAGGTCAAAGCAATGGGGTGCCTCTTCCTCCAAATCTGGAGGAAATAAAACGCAACCCTACAGTAAACAGTCTCAATGACTTCCCTCTGCCATCACCAAACACTTATCTTTTGGCAGCTCCCTTGGGGGAAAGTTAGCACTTTATGCTCAAAATTGGCAGTTAATAACCCAGGACAAGTGGGTATTAAACATAGTATCCCAGGGATACAGATTCCACTTCCAAACTCTGCCAGTTCCAAACGCTTGGCCAGATCTGCCAAAAAATCAATGGGCAGAGGCACAGAAACAAGTTACGCCCCTCATGGATATGGGGGCTATTCAGCCAGTGCCAGAACAGGAAAAAGGACAAGGGTTTTACTCAAGACTGTTCTTGGTACCCAGAAAAGACAAGGCCTGGCGCCCAATACTGGATTTATCAATTATGAACACATTCCAGGACATTCCAAAATTCAAAATGCTAACTTTGCAGCAGCTTCTGCCCATGCTGGGCAAGAACGCTTGGCTAGTGACTTTAGACTTGAAAGAGGCACACCTGCCTATCCCAATAAGGGAATCGTGCAGAAGATACCTCCGTTTCAAGGCTGGCTTTATGCATTACCAATTCTTTGCACTGCCCTTTGGCTTATCTACTGCACCCAGGGTCTTTACAAAGTGCCTGGCACCAGTAATTGCATTTTGCAAACAAAGAAGTATACAAATCTATCCTTACTTGGATGACTGTCTCATTCAAGCAGAGAACAAGGACATTCTTCATCAGCATCTGGCGTTTGTGAAAAGGCTTCTAACATGCGTAGGGTACACAATAAATGAAAAGAAATCACAGCTGGTTCCCTCTTAAAAGATAACATTCCTGGGTGCAAGCTTGAATACAACTGCCCAGATGGCTTTCCTCACGCCAGACAAACAAAGCCAACTGACTATTTACTTCAAACAGATGGCAACAAAAACCCAGTTATCTGCAAGACAAATTCTACAGGCTTTGGGGTTCATGGCATCCTGCATTCTACTAATTCCATATGCAAGACTGCATATGAGGAAACTACAGTGGTACCTAAAAAGTTGATGGAGTCAACATTGTCACAGTCACAGTCTGGAAACAATGATTCTTCTCATTCCCTGCCTACAACAGGAGTTTCTTTGGTGGGCAGAGGCATGTCACCAAAACATGGGATGGTCTTTCACTCTACCCCCTGCAAGCCAAACCTTAACTACAGATGCATCAGACTATGCATGGGGGGCCCACCTGGTGGGAAGATGCATTCAGGGCACATGGCCCCCAAAACAAATGCATCTGCATATCAACCAAAAAGAGATATTATCTGTTCAAAATGCCCTGACAGCCTTCAAGGACTTACTTCATCCAGGACAACTACTGATAAAGATGGACAACACCAGGGTTATGTGGTACATAAACAAGCAGGGGGGCACACACTCATACCCCCTTTGCAGACTAGCCACGGCATTGTGGGACACAGCCTTGTCTTACCTAGTACATCTTCAAGCTCAATTCCTGCCAGGAAAACAAAATACTCTGGCAGACGACTTAAGCAGAAACCTTATGGACCCTCACGAGTGGAAACTGGATCCACAAGTCTTCAGCATGATAACAAAGAAATGGGGGACGCTGGACATAGATCTATTTGCCTCTCCTCGGAATTATCAACTGGACAAATTCTGCACAAGTACTTATCACAGACAAGCATGGAAAGTGGATGCCCTATCCTTCAGTTGGAAAAACCTATCAGTTTATGCCTTTCCTCTGCTGCCACTTCTTCCCAAGGTCCTACAAAAGGTCAGACAAGAAAAAACAGAAATGATTGTAATTGCCCCAGACTGGCCCCGCCAACACTGGTATCCAATCCTAAGGAATATGTCTCAATTCCCAGCTTGGTACTTGCCTCAAATACCTCATTTACTGTCTCAGCAAAACAATCAAATCCTGCACAATCAGCTCCAAACACTGAACCTGGCAGCTTGGCTGATCATGTAGTTATTCAAACTGTGATGGATGTCATTTTGGAAGCCAGAAGGCCTAGTACTAGAAAATCTTATGCTGATAAATAGAAGAGATTCTGTGCTTGGAACCAAGCACAAGGAACTGACACAGCAGAGCCAAATATTCCTCAGATTTTACAATACTTCACTGAGATGCTTGACAAAGGCCTATCTTTTTCATCAATAAAAATCCATGCCTCTGCCATCTCAGCTCATTACAACACAGAACCACTGATCTTTTCTCACCCTTTGCTAAAACAGTATCTTAGAGGGGCCAAAAATGTAAGGCCTCCCAGAAGATCACCAATTCCTGCATGGGACCTCAATTTTGTGTTGGAAAAGCTCACCCTGCCTCTATTTGAACCAGCTGCTACTGCAGATATAAAGTTTTTATCATGGAAAACAGCTTTACTCCTGGCAATCACTTCAGCAGGAAGGGT
Organism: Protopterus annectens; assembly: GCF_019279795.1. Taxonomy (NCBI): domain Eukaryota; kingdom Metazoa; phylum Chordata; order Ceratodontiformes; family Protopteridae; genus Protopterus; species Protopterus annectens. The sequence goes on along the minus strand of NC_056734.1, from coordinate 698,737,488 downwards.
TTCAGAGCTGCATGCCCTCATGGCTGTGGAGCCTTTTATCATATTTTACCCAGACAGGGTGTCCGTCAGGACCAATCCTTCCTTTATGCCTAAGGTGGTTTCCAGTGTGGCTCTTAACCAAACTATTCATCTGCCAACTTTTTATCCAAATCCGCAGAACAAGGGGGGGCGGATTCTGCATTCCTTGGATGTACACAGGCAAGTAAGATCCTACTTAAGCAGGACCAAACCTCTAAGAAAAACTGAGCAGCTACTGGTGGCATTTGCTGCTGGATCAGAGGGAAAGGCTATTTCAAAGCAGACTATTTCAAAGTGGATAAGCCACTGCATTTGTTTCTGCTACTTACATCATGGTAAACCAGTGCCCAAGGAATTAGGTCTCATTCCACCAGGGCTGCAGCTACATCAGCAGCTTTTCTCAGGGGGGGTACCAACCAAAGACATTCTAGAAGCTGCTACTTGGAGTTCTGTTCATACTTTTACAAAGCATTATAATTTGCCTCTCTTCTCTAAGTCCAGGTCAGGCTTTGCCACTGCAGTTCTGCAGGGCCTTATAGCCTCCCTTAATGCTTTTTAGCGCCAGCCTCCCATCCATAGCTTTGGGATTCTACCCAAATGTAATGACTGCAACAGTGAAACACGAAGAACATAGTACAGTTGTATACACTTACCATAAATGTAGATGTTTGAGTGTATTCACTGTTGCAGTCCAGGTTACATGCCCGCCATCCCCCTTTTACTCTGAAGCTTCTCTTTCCTTCACTATACTCTACAGCCTTTGTGGTGTATTTGCTTTTAGATGAAGGTAGAGTTTATGTTGTTGCATGTATATATAGTTTATATATAGTTGTGTATATATATATATATATATATATATATATATATATATATATATATTTTTTTTTTTGCTCCCCATTTGGGGGACACGTGACATCTGGGGCAAGAAAAACTAAAGAAAATGGCGTCAGCTGCCTGTTTTGTACCCTTGACGACCTGACGTCATGGAAGAAGAGACAGCAACAGACGCAGGACCCAAGACTTTGGAATTCAGGCCGACTGAGGGCAACCTGCCAGCAGATTACCCAAATGTAATGACTGCAACAGTGAATGCACTCGAACATCTACATTTATGGTAAGTGTACACAACTGTACTTTCTGTCTCCTCTCTTTTGGCTGGGGTTCCTTTTGTCCCTTTCCTTCTTTCTCTTACTACATAAATTTCCAATTTGGAATTGAGCATTCTGTTTCATTTTTTACAGCCTCCCTCTGTAAAGAAGCAAGAAAGCTCTGATTTATGGTACCTGTACATCTGCTTTTATGCCAACATGTTCTCCTGCTGCCTCAGACTTACTGTGTGCATGGAAGGTGTTCAAAAGCTTTTGTATACATGCCAGATGTCCAATTCTTATGGTAGAATTTATTTAGCTGTAATGTATTACATTACATTATTATTATTATTATTATTATGATTATTATTATTATTATTATTATTATTATTACTACACTATAGGTTCATAGGTAGGTACTAGGCTATCGGCCCAAGGGCCTACGTAAGCCTAGCCAGCAAGGTATTATATTGTTATTGTTATTATTACATTGTATTATTAATGTATGTAATGTATGGATCTCTTTTGCATGATTTAGGGTAATTTTTATCAAATTACTTGGTATTCTACCTGTTACTAGAAATAATACTTCACAATAAAATGAACCATTTACAGAAGGTGCCTTGCGGCTAGTCTCTGTCCTTTTTACATGGGATGGTTCAGTTGTAATTGTCATGGTGACATGATAGCTGCAATCCTTTTTCAGATCAGTGTATTTGGGGTAGGTGTGCACCTTAGCTCTGAAAGAGGGATAATGTATGGGCCAAAGGGGGTGTACCACCCCATGTATATGAGCTTGACTTTAAGAAGAACGATGTGAGGGACATAATAGTAAGTACTTGCAGGTGTTATAGGCAACAGCAGCAAGTATAAAGAGTAACAGTGTATGCACTGAGAATATTTGAGGGTGCATATGTGACCTTTCTTGCACTCTGTGGCATGGCATTACCTCACTGATGTGCATGTTCTAAAGGACTTTACATAAATAGGCCACATGTTTAATCATCCAACACAGTATTTTTAAGGGAGGCTTTGAAATGTGTAGATACAAGTCAAGGGAGTCTTTATAAATCTGGACTGTGAGTACGTTTCAAATGCTGTAAATAACAGTGTATTGAACTAAATTGAAATATAGATCTGGAAACAAAAATGGATGATGACTGAGCACACTTGCAGTGAATAAATGTTGACAAAAGCAATAGATTACACATTTTTGGAATACAGAACCTACCTACCAAGATTATAACTTTTCTTTTTAGAGTAAGGGACCTGACAACCAGCAAAACATTTATCTGAGTCTAAATGCATTCCAGAAAATAAGTTGCACTATATGATCCGATTTTCAGATGTTCTGTAGGAATGTAGGCTGTATTGAGCCTTATTTATATTACTTAGAGTTCTTGACTTTGCAGAGCAATTTTTTCAAGTCACGGTCACCAGTTCATTTGATGGAAAATGTAGTAAAAGTCTGACAAAATGGACCACATAAACACTGATAAAATGTATTGCATTTATATTATATGACATGATATTTCATAGCTTGCACGTTTTATTTGTTATGATGCATTTATAATTCATTGTGGAGCATTTCTCCCTAGGCCTCTACAGCAAATTGGTCTAGCCTTAAAAGGCATCCGTAGTCAACAAATATAGTAACTAAATAAATAAACTTTTATACCAGATCAGTAAACCTGCAGAATGTGTATTTTAACTGCATTCTTTACAGTCCCTTGTTTGATTTATGTAATTTATGTATATTGAGATTATTTTTTTTTGTTTTGATTTACATGTGTACTAAACGACAATAGTAAAACTGTGTGCAGTTCAGAAATTAGGTTTTCAGTCACTAGTTGACTTCCCAGAAATTCAGCTTATAAAAACTTAACATTCATTATTGTAATCTCTCTCTAAATCACTTGCCTTCTTTATGGCCTGAAAAGATGAGTTAATGTGTTTTCAGATTCAGCACACAGGATATTTAACCCTTTAGGGTAATAATCACACAATAACATTTATTTTCTTTGCTTTTGAAAATGTATTACCTGTGATACAAAGTCATGAAGCAAAACAGTATAATCGAATTCAAGGAAGTCTGCTGAAGTTACCTAAAAGAAAGAAAGTAGAAAGCATTATGTCTGTCTTCATGTTTCATTTGATTGTTATTTTTAAAAATGTATTTTAAGCTTTAATGAAGTAAAATCTACAGGCATTATTTACGCATGAATAAGTGTGATGTATTACATTCTTTTTTGTATGATATTTTTGACTTCTCCATTTATCCCACCAACTTATGAGTATTGAATGTTGCTCTTGGGTAGGCCTATTTGCTCATTTTCCTCTTCCAGCATCAGAGGACACAGGAAGATAAAGATAGGCATACCTTTTTATTTTTGCAGGGAGCTAAGACATTTTGTATGTTTTATCTTCTCCATGTTGGCTAACAAACACAGTGCAATATGAACTATACTGAAGCCCAGTATGGGCACATACAGTGGTACCTGTGTTGCTCAGCTTGAGTGCATGCAGTCCTTGGTTGGCCTGACTGTCCTGAATCTCTCTGCATATGGAGTTCACCTTTGGACCTTCCCAAGGGGTGTTTTTGAGGTGTGACATAACTAGTGCTGTCCCCTAGAATTGGATATCTAGCATTTACCACTCGCAACCCTGCTGCCCGAGTTGTTTTTTCAGAACTCAGGCTTGTAACTGAACCCAAGTCAGCAGGCATGCATCATCTTTCCTACCATGGAGATAGCTCCATTCTGTTACATTCTTTCACTTCTTGCAATCATATGTTCATTTCTTTCATTTACTAAAACGTGTTCTTTCCATGTTCATTTTATATAGTTATATGAAAGGTAAGGCCATGCATGGTAAAACAAAGTGATTGGATTGCCATGTGTTTTCAAAACCTGCAGTGAGATACACTCCTCTAACCCCTCAATATAAGTACAGGTTCAGAAGTAGCATTTGTATTATGTTGTGTTATGGGCATACAGATGATGATAATGCAACAATAGTCATGCGACACCATGTTTAATAAGTATTATAGTTAAAAAATTGCCCTTTCATAATGCTGAACATGCCCACACTCTCTTATCCTAAGATTTTAACTCTGCTCCTTGTATTATTGTTAATTTACATACACAAGACACACAGTGCATAACCTATAAAATACACTGTTATTTTATTTGGTGTTAGTATCACAACAAAAATAATAAAAAGAGGCAGCACAAGAAAGAAGACTTGCACTGTATAGTGGTAAGATAGCATTAATATTATTCTTAATTGTGGCATTAATGAAATACCTGACTTTGAAAACAAATGGAAAGATTACATTCTAAAGACATTATTCCATGAGTACAAATTCTAATGAATACCTTGCGGAGAAAACACTGGTTGATTGCATGTGTGTGTACCCAGAAGCCACTGTGACCGCAGAACTGTCCCATTTCATCTGTCCAATTGCAGTGGTGAAAGCATAAAGCTATTAATAATGGTAAGTATCTAGGATTAAAGCTACTTCGGAGGCCTGGAGGGATAATTAGTGACTCAGGCAATTGATGGAGCACCAGGGAGGAATGGATGTGCCTGTCCCAGTTAGAGGGCGGTGGCATGGGTGTCTCCTGCAATGATCTCTGGTGGAGACTGGTGATATCACTGTGGGGGCATGGTCCAGAGCAGAGGTGGTGGTGGACCTGGCTACACTGCTGCAAAGGTGGGGCAATATTCTACAACATCCCCATTGCACGCCTGCCTCTAGGATATAACCACATCACCACTAGGGAGGAGAAGGATGTGGGTAGTGAATAAAAGAAGAAGAAAAAAACTTGGAGAGATGGCTGAGCCCCCAGGATGCCGTTATGATCCATGACCAACCCCAGTAATACCAGAGTAAGTACTGGGGCTAGGAGATGAGCTGGTAAACCCGGCAAGGTTGTGTGGCACTGGGGAGCCAGACCAGTAACAATGACAGAACCAAAATAAAGTATTTTGGATTAAATCAGGCAGTCCATGTCCTACAAAGAGCTCACACTAAACACTGATCAGAAGAAGTCAGTGAAGGGGAGTACTGACTAGATTGAATGTATATCACTTCCACAGTGAGATACACTAGGGTACAAGCTCTCTTCTTGCAGCCCTGTTCTTACCAGCTTAATCAAGGTCTAACAAGAACTTACACCTCTGTAGCCAGATTTACAGCCAATACTCCTTTTAGACAACATGATTTTAGTTCTTAAAATTATTAAGATTTATGTCTCTTGAAAAAGGACTGCAGTACACCAGCTGAGAATGGCTTCTATAAAAGCACATGTATCCACAAACTGGATTCCTCCTAGCTGTTATGACTTCATCATAGGTATAGGGACCATCAGATAGATGTTTCTAACTATTATTCTCACTGACAATACTAGGAAATGCTACCTTCAGGAAGTACCTTCCTGTTCTATGTAACACGCTTCCGGTTCTAAGTAGAAGTGAAATAAAATACCCTTCCTTTACAATTGGACTTTGTTCAGTTTAAGTCCAAATCCAACACTATGTGTGCTATCACAGTTAGCACACTACATGTGCTGACTGTGGTATTATTTGTAGTACTACAAATAACTTAATTGAGACTTATTAGACTTTTTTTTATGAATGTTCCCCATCCCTCTGGGTGAATAGTTTATCTTACAATGGTACATTTAAATATTCTTCATGTAGATGATTATTGTACTAGCTCTTATTACTGTGACGTCAACTGTTGAAGGCCTACTGTTTGGCCTGACTTCCAGAGCTCATTGCCTTTTCCCTACTAGGCCATTTGAGCATCTAGATGTTTCTTGTATAAGACTATCATCTTCCTATACTATTTTAGATCTTTCTTGACACAGTTCACAGGGTATTTGCCATTTTTGTATATCAATAGTCTGACAAAAGCCCCCACAAGGAGCTTGGACAAGATGTCCCACCTTGGGTGCCTCTGCCGAAAGTGGATTCTGTTGTCTCAGAAGGGTCAGGCAGTGTACCTATTCTAGTCAAGGAGAACATCCAGTGGCAGAACATGGAGGTTCAGAATGATGTCCCAAGTCTCTAGTTTCCAAGACAGCAACCCCATTTAGAAGGACTCAGAAACTCAAACATAAGATGCCCACCACAGTTCCCTGTAGTTACCTGGGCCTCAGGAAATGGGTGGGTCTCTAGTCATTCCACTCACTCACATGATCTTCCCAGTAATGGATCCCACTTGTGTCAAACATTCCTTGAAGTCTTGCAAAGTGTGCAGCCAAGTTCAGCTCAACCCTTGGTGTCTGGAGTCTTTCCTGCCATGAAACCTTCCCAGAGAAGGATGATGATTCCTCAGACAGTGATGGGGAAGAATTAGACTTCTCTTCCCAGATGTCTTTTACCTTTGAGTATAACACAGACAGTGAATGCACCTTATTTGTCTGCTTTATACATAGAGGAGATTCTCATGTGGGGATACACTTTGTAGGATGAAAGGCCACTTCAGATATGAAGCCAAATGAGTATAGGGCAACCAGAAAATGTAATTTGTTTTACTGGGTCTAGATTCCCCTAAACCTGTGGTGATTCCTCTTGTCTTGGCAGTCATGGAGGATGCATTCTTAGTAGCTGCTATGGAACCAGATACCCCTGCCTCTCCCCATAAGAAGCCAAATAGTTATACAGGGTTACAGAGTCCCATAAATTCCTTTACAAAATCCCCATTGCGGATCCAGCACTGGTATCTACAGATCCAGCGAAGGAGGCAGAACTGGGGTTTGCTCCCAATACTCTTCCCAGTGATAACAAAACAGGATGCTAAACTAAGTTAGGAAGAAACTGTACACAGCTGCCATTTTTGCCTTAACAGCCATCAGTTGTCAGACACACATGACCAAGATTCAAATTGCTTTACAAGGATAGATGAAGGAGAAGACTGGAAAGGTATTTGATGAGAATCTAAGGTCAGAATTATTGGATGCCACACAGACAGGTGGTGAAACACGCCGTCATGTGTAGTCATGATGCTGTGGATGCAGCTTCCAGGGCAGCAGCTACAGGGTCATTGATCAGGGCAAAGTGTAGCTTCGTGAATAAGTTGCAGCTGGTTAGAAACCCCCTGTTGGGTTACTCAAACTGGAGGGGAGACTCTGCAATCAGCGAAACAGCCTTTTCCCTCTCCCATGCCTAGGTATGACAGGAATTATTAATTTAGGTCTTGGCCTTACTATCACAGACAAGGAAAAAATAAGTAAGCCAAAACTGAGAAGGACCTGCACAAGAATAATGGTAAAGAGATCTTAACAGAAAGCCAGGGGACTCGCAGTGTCCTGCAGTCCTCTAGAAAACAGACCTGACTATCCTATACCTTATGTCCATCATGAAGTCCCCGCTGCAGCCTCATCCTGTGTCAGTCCTACCCACTCCAAAGATAATAAGAGTTGGGAGCCTAGTGTATAAGAAACAGTGAAAGCATTACAACAGAAAAAGAGATACTACAGATTATACCTCAGTGTCACAAACTACATTTCCTAAGAAAATCATAATTGCTGAGCATTTCAACAATACCAAGAGAGTGGAGAGCAGGTGCATCTGTTCTCCCCCCATCCCCCTTACAAGCTTCTACAACCAGGAACCATAGAACCTGTATCAAAACAGGACCAGAACATGGGATTTACTTAAGTCTCTTCTTATTGCCTAGAAAGGAGAGTCTGTGAAAAGCTATCCTGGAGCTGTCAAAGCTAAGTACATATCTCAAGTATCTCAAGGGTCCAGAATTCAAACTGAAGACATTGCAGGCCCTCTTTCCACTATTTTCCTCTAAGTCCTGATTGGTATGATGAATCTCAAGGATGCCTAATCTCATATATTCCTTAAGTATATCTGTAACCTGTGCTTCTGCCACAATGTCTTTTATAAAATTCTGAAAGATGCCATCATTAAACCTATACCAAAAAACAGTAACCCATAATGTTCTGATCTCAGGCTCTTATCAGTACTTGCCTCAGAATGGGGAAAGTACTAGAAAAATTAACCTGCAACCACCTTGTCAAGAACGTGCCCACTCAAGCTGTCCTAAATTCCAACTAGCATGGTTTCTGGGCTACTATAATGGCTATGTAGGCATTAACTGATGACATTTGAATGGGAGTGGACAAAGGCCGTCTTTTATCTTACAGGGGCCATTTTTATAGACCTCACTGAAATTTTTGTTACAGCTAACTATTCACTTCTCTGCACACTTCTCCTAGCCCATGGTGTTATCATTAAAATATCCCAGTGGGTCCTAAACTTTCTTTCTAGCCTAATCTTTAGTGTAAAAAAATGCTTATCCTCCTTTTGGAAAGCATTCTTACTGAAAGGAGCTCTACAAGGTCTGATACTTTCACAACTGCTTTTCTCAAGATATGTCAACCAAATCCTATCTGACTCCCCCATGTTTCTGTCATTCTCTATGCAGATGAGATGGTCATCCGTGTATCATATACATTCCCAAATCACATAAAACTACAGCTCTGTCCTTGACCAACTAGCTTGCTTAAAGAAGCTGTTACTACATCCCAGTAAAACAAAAATTATGCTGTTCAAAATGTCAGAAATATAAATCCTCAAAGTCCAACTTCGTAATTCACAACCACAGTTAGTGTTTCTTGAACCTGCTGCTTGGGCCTGGAAGATCTCACATTTCTTTGCTCTGTCAGGAAGAGAGGCCATATGGAAAGGAATATTAATGGCACAACTTAAATGTGCTCTCCCAGTAATGGTCTCGGCCTCAAAGAAAAAAAAAACTTTATTCACTTTAAACAACTGCCAGTAAAATATTGTTTTATTTCAATTGCTCCAAGAGCAGATTATCACTACTCACTTCTCAAAAAAGCAAATTAGTTGCTAGTTCAACAAGAGCAAAGCTAACATTAGACACACTCCTATTAACATTTCTAATATAAAACTCCTTGTATCTAGTGAGGTATTCACAATCCAGGAAAGAAACTATAACCTCAGATCACAACCTATTTATGCTTCTCTCTCCACACATCCTTCTTCTCTACGAAATGCAGCAGCCGTAGTTTTTTCCATTTTAGGCCCTAAATTCCGAGCAGTCATGCCACCAACCATGAGAGACTGTGTTATCTTCTCAGTGTTCAAAAAAATTTTCAGTCATCATCAATGTCAGTTTTTCAAAGGATAGCATTACTTATCTCCCCATGGCTTTGTATTATCCATGAAACTTCTGTGGATCCATTTCCTATCACCACTGCCAGCAACACTTCTGTAATTTCCATTAAAAATTTCCCTCCCACATTACCCTTCCCTTTCCACTGTAACCCATACCCAACTTCTCCTGATCTGCCCCATTTCTCAGTTTCCTATCTTTATCTTGGTCTTCCCCTTTCACACTTTCAGTCCATTTATTTAGTGTACCCCAGCCTCTTTAAACCACCTTCCATTCTCACCTCATTCATTTTCTACCTTCTTTTCTCAAGCTGTCAGCACTTTCATCTCTCCTCCTTCCCATTCTCTGTACCTTTTCTCTGCAGCCCCTCTTCCCCTCAACTTTACCCCATCTTAACACCCACTGTTTCCATTCCCTCTCACAGTGTATGCTGTTCTAACCATATTCCCTCTCCCTTTTTTCTTACACCCCCCCCTCACTGGACATATATAACACCTGGTCAGTGTATATTTATTAGATGTTACTATGCATGCTTAATGTATATAACTATCCTTTATTTTTTCTATTTTTCATGCAGTGTCTGCTTTGCCTTACTCATATTTATGTTGCCTTGGAATTGTATTTTACTCTACATTTTGTAATGGTTTTATACACAGTCTCTGCTTGAAATAGATCCACATGGATCAGCTTTATGTGGTCAATAAATCTAAATAAAATAAATATACCCATTCATGGTAAACAAGGTTGTTCAGATTCAAAATGGTGGTGGTGTGCCTACTGCCATATGAGGGGACTCCCACTATAACTTTACCTCCTTGCCATTTGGTTTGGCTACTGCACCAAGGATTTTTACACAGTGCCTGGCTCCTGTAATTGCCTGGCATTCACATTTACCCCTACTTCATTCAGACACTATTCCAGGAGAAGGTGGAATGGGGGTCTGCAGTTCAGCATAGACTATTTTCAAGACCTGGAGTTTTCCTTCATCATTCCCAACTCAAATCATTCCTTTGTTCCTTTCTGTATTCAAGCAACCAGAGGGCCTGTGTTGCTTCAAACAAGGTAGAATCTCTAATTCGGTACTTCCAACAGATAACTGTAGAAATGAAGGTTGCAACCAGGGTATTCTTGAGGACAGTAGGTGTGATTATAGGAGTTACTACCAGCCATGTCAGGAGAAGTAGAGCAGTGGATGTATGATTGTGCCAGCACAGTTAGCTGGAATTTTGTAAATAATTATATATCATTTGTATATCAAACTGATTTGTACACTGATTTGTGTTGAAAATATATTTGTGTGGTTTTCTTGTGTTAAAATGTATCAACAGTGCACCCTGCTGGAATGAAAAGAAATGTACATGTATTATTGTAACTGAATTAAATGTATATGTTTTAATAGAGGATACTGGGACAGCAGAGGTTAACCAGCTAACTTACTTGAAGAAAAATAAGGGAAATGTAAATGAGCTGTTAAACCATTAAAATGGTACCCCGCAATGCTGAATAGGACCAGAGACAGTGGGTCTGGAAGAAGCCTTTGTTCATTAGCTCAGTAAAAAGAGGGGAAGCCCCAGGCACCATCATAAATATTTAGACGCGTATTGTAGCCATCTATGCTAAATTCTTGTCTCAGCTTATGATGGGGATACTGTGAGAACCTAGAGTCAGGTGATCAGATGAGTTCATTCTGCAAGCCATCTTGGATATTATATTTTACAGGGAGTAATCTCTGTGTATTGAGTATTCTATTTTGGAGGACCTGACTAGAAAGACTGCTCACGTATTTCAATCTCTCTTGCTCTATCAAGTAAGTTATTAGGGAATAGTAATTCTACTAGATTCAGTCGGGAATATAGTGAAGCTTAGTTTAGAGATTGTCAAAGAAAGGCTACATAATGAAGAACATTCCCTGATGGAAGCACTTAGTGACCTCAGTAGGGATTTTCTAGACAGAGGTTATAAGGAAAGAAATAAAGATTTGCATTTCTCGGAAACGAAGGGTAGATCTTATTTCTCTGAACCAGTAGTGGGTGAGAATGTAACACATGCTATGAATACTGAGAAGCATATCAGAGTACCCATGATTTTTTCTAGTAATATTAATACCTATTGTGACGTTATTTAAAAGAATTGGAACATTTTGAAAGTCTCTGAAGAGTTAGGTAGAATCGTTATTGACACTCCACTGTTTTCTTTTAAAAACAACTTCTCTATAAAGAGACAGCTCTGTTATAGGACAGGAGTGAATAAACCACTTGTTACTTCACAGGGGCAAGGAGCATACCCTTGTAGGAACTGTAGTGCCTGTAATTCTATACACATAGGACCATCATTTACACATATACATAAAGGGATAGCAATGAAAAATACTTTTTATGCAGATTGTTCAGCAAGGAATGTAGTATGTTATAGTTACTGTATGAAATGTTCAGCATTCTATATAGGTAAAATGAATAGGTCCGTAAGGGAGTGTATCATGGAACATCTTAGAGATATTAAGAACAATAAAGAGAGTAATGCACTAGCAAGGCACACTAAGGAATTTGGTATGCATGATGCCTTTAGATTTTTAGTACCTGAAGTAGTTAGAGAGAGCTCGAGGAAGGGGGACACACAGAATAGAACAGAATTAGCTGAGCTCAGATGGATAGTACATTTTAATGCAGACAAGAAACCAGGCTTTAATGATGCTGTAGCTATTAAACTGGTACTACACACATGCACACTCCCCACTGAGTAAAGTGGTTTTTAAAAAGTTTTTTAACTCAATGTATTTTTTATATGATGTTACTTATTTATTGACATGTTGACTATATGAAATGTAATCTTTTTCTTAGTAGTTTCTGGAGATATGCTTTTAAGCTAATTAGTTAATTGTTTAAGATTGGGCCATCTTTTTAAGTGCTTTGATGCTGTTCTTTTGGTATTTGAGACTGATAAAGCAACTGGGAAGTCGCAAAAGTGCTTACTCTCCTTTTTTGTTTTATTAAAGCTGTTTTAGTTTAAGCCATGGTTGGTCCTCTTTGGTCTTTTGAAAAATAGTTTAGAGATTGTTTTTTCTTTATCTGTAGGAGTCTGTCCATCAATAATGTTTTCAGTATTTCCTGTGATTTGAACTCTGTGGTTTATAGTAAATATGTATTTAGTATTTTCTTATTCTTTTATTATTTATTATTAAATATATTTAAACTTTTCATGGTGGCTGGGTCTTTTTAGAAGATATTTAAGAGTATTTGCACATATTTATTTGGTGATACCTCTGAGCACTCCTGAAAGCCTTGCCGTTTTGTCAAAATTACCATTTGTATTAATATTAACTTCACTCAGCATAATTGGATACCCTTTTAAGAGCCTTATAGTAACTGACTGGTGGCATTGAATCTACCTTATAGTCTGAGTAAAGTTGGTAGAGCGGGTAATCTGAGCCAGCCTTTCCCAGGTGTGTGCGCATGTGAAAGTTAAATCTCAGGCTGTTTGTATTAGCTACTTGGGGCAGGGACACACAGCACTGTTTTCACAGTACCAGTGGAGAGCCTTACTGGGGACCTGGGGAGAGGCAGATAGAGACACCCAGACTCCCGGGTTGAGTGTGCGGTCCGAGTGCTCTTAAGAGAAATTGTGCTTGATGCAGAGAGGTCTGCATCTGGAAATACTGAGTGTATCCATTTGTATTCCAAGTGTCTGTCCCTCTCCAGTGTCAGTGGTGAGGATTCAGGCTTCTTGATCAATGGCCCAGCATGGGGATGTCACATATCTGTGGCAGTGGTGGGTTATTAATTGAACTCCTGTAGCCTGTAAGCAGCTGTCACAAAAAAGGTGTACTCTCAAGCAGCCACAGAGTGGACATTTGGAGTTTCATATCACAGTAGATTTATTTATTTACTTTTTGTTAGCGTAGTTAGTCAGGGAGAACAGGCAAGGATGTCAGCAGAGGATTATTGCAAGCTGACAAGGAATCAGTTGGCTGAGATGCGCCAAGCCAAAGGACTGGTGCACTTCAACTTGACTAAATGGGAAATGATTTCAGCATTAATCACAGCTGCAGCACAGACCAAGCAACCAGGAAGACAGTCAGTCTGGCATTGGTGATATACAGCTGTTAGAAACAAAACAGTTCAACTTTTCTTCAGAGGACTTAAAAATCCATCTGGAGTTCATTTGGAACTAGAATCATCAGAGAGACTGCGTCATTTGGAGGCTGAAGAAAATGAGAAACTGCTGTGTGTGTGGAGGCTGAAGAAAAGGAGAAGCAGCATCAACATGAGAGGGACATGCTGACTCTTCGGCAAGGTCATGGAGGTAATGTGGAAGGAATAACTGAACTCCAGACACAATAAAGATCAGTACATTTTTTCCACAGTTTACAGGCGGTGATAGTTTTGATAGCTTTATTCATATATTTAAAAGGGTATGTAAACAATGTAATGTTGACCAAGGGCTATGGGTACAGTTCCTGACCCCCTTACTCCATGGTAAAGCTGCAACTGCTGTTTCTAAATTGTCTGATGCATTAAACTATGATGCATTTAAAAAAACGTTATTGGAATTTTTAAGTTAACATCTGAAGCTTACAGGAAAAAGTTTCATGAGCATAGATGCAAGGCAGATGAAAGCATGTGTGCGTGTGATTATATTGCTGAGTTAAGCATTTATTTTTATAGGTGGGTGAGTCACCACTTTTCAAGGACTGGCAGACATTTTGGTGAGGGAACAAGCCCTTTGCACTTTGCTTGAGGACATGAGAATCTGGTTGGCAGTCAGAGAATGCAACTCTGCAGATGAGCTGGGGAAAAAGGGGATATCTACTTAGCAAGCACAGGGCATCACTGCACAGGAAAGGGTTACCCACTGCTGCACATGGATATAAGGAAACCCATGGTGGGCAGCCTAAACTGCCATAAGAGAGTCCATCAGTAACAGGGGAAAGCCAAGAGTTCAGTTACACTGCTAGGATCAAGGGTTACATGTTTTAAATTTAACCATTGGGACCATGTAGCATATAGATGTCCATGGAGGCAAGGTGGGGAACAAAAGTTGGTGGAGCCAGCAAGTGGGAATAACAGAATGCTAGTGGTAATTTGTCTGGAGACAACAGGGGTACCAAAATACCACCAAAGTTTGTATCCTATTTTGGTGGATGGAAAACAGGCCACTAGCAAGACAGAGACACATCCTCTGATGTAACCATTATGAAGGCTGCATTGTCTAAAGAGGAGGAGTACTTGTTTGGGAAGTCCACTCCAGTCAGAGCTTTAGGAGAGATCCCATTCCAAATGCCTTTGTCCAGGGTTTATCTTGAATGGGAGGGTGGAAAAGGAAGCAAGCATGTATGTGTGTTTGAGGATATCCCTGCAGATGTCTTGATAGGAAACGATTTTGATAATGCAGTACCTTGTGTGCATGCAGTGACATGCAGTCAGGCTTGGAGACAGGCGCATGCGTCTGGTAACCTAGGTGAGACCCAGACAGACTGCATACCTGAAGCCAGGACTGGTGAATATGGTTAAATCAGGGAGGGAGCTACCCTGTAGCAGTGAGCCTGAAGATGAGCCATGGCTGCTGGGAAGTACTGATGTTCCCTTGGACAGGGTGATTGTAAGTGCAGAGGAGAGTGGTAGTACCCAGGCTGACAGTGAGGCACAGGTGTCAGCAGATACCAGACTTCCTGTGTAAAGGGGAGCTAGGAAAAGTCACAAAGATAGAGTTGAGACAGGCTCACCTGTTAGACCCTACATTACAAGGCTGGGGGGGGGGTAGCTAGGGAGGTGCCTGATTCTCAAGGAAAAGGAGAGTCTGTATATTGGAACAAAGGTTTACTATGTAGAGAGTGGACCTCTGAGGGAGGGCTAGAAAGTGAGGTAATACCGCAGGTGGTAGCGCCCAGAGCCTACTATCTGGCACTTCTAGCCATAGCCCATGACATTCCTTTTGCAGGTCATATGGGCATAAAGCATACCAAGAGAAGTATTATGCAGAACTTTTATTGGCCTGGGATTGCCAGGGATGTAACCGGTACTGCAGGACCTGTGAGTAGTGCCAAAATGTAGGCAAGGCAGGAGACCAGATCAAGGCTTCTTTGATGCCTCTGCCTGTGATTGAGGAGCCATTTCAGAGGGTAGCTATGAGTATTGTGGGGCATCTGAGTACCCCAAGTTACACAGGGAAGAAGTATATCCTACTGGTATTAGATTATGCTATCAGAAACCCTGAGGCAGTGGCTATGTCCTCCCATTGAGGCAGAGAAGGTGGCAAATGCTTTGCTAGAGATTTTCAGCAGGGTAGGTTTCCCAAGAGAAATACTGACTGACAGAGGTGCCAATTTCATGTCAGACCTGCTGGCTTGTCTGTGGGAGCACTGTGGGGTAAAGCACCTAAAGACAACCCCCTACCTTCACCAGACTGAGTCTTAAACTCAACACTAAACTCTACACTAAAGACCATGCTATGGGCATTTGCAGACCAGTTTAAGAGAGAGTAAAATAAATATTTGCCCCATCTGTTTGCTTACAGAGAGGTACCCCAAAAATCTGCAGGTTTTGCACCCTCTGAGTTGCTGTGTGGGCATACGGTGAAGATGATTAGGAGGGTGAGAGTGAATCCCACAATGAGTTTGTTGTGGCATATGTCCTAAACCTCAGGACAAGGCTTAGGGAGCTCATGGGCTTGGCCTAGGAGAACCTGGCAGGAGCTCAACAGCAGAAAAAGGTGTGGTATGACAGGAATGCTCAAGCCAGAGACTATGCTGTGGGAAAGCAGGTGATGATGCTTATTCCTGTCAGACACAATAAGCTGCAGGCAGCTTGGGAAGGGACCCTTCAAAGTGTTAAGAAAGGTCAGTGAGATTGAGCAATTAAAACCTTTTCCTTGACATGGATTGGTCTTTTTCTGGATGCATTCACTGTAGTTCCACTTCTTTTCAGTGTGATCCAAGAAGTTATGGGAGGATGGGGTCAAGGCTGCTGCTGCTGCTGCTGGCACACTTTTGACCCAGACAGAATTGTTTTTCCCTCCTCATTCAGTTAACTGGGATGAAAACTCTTGTATTACCTTTATCAAATGGGCCTCCTATCACAAGACCTTGGGTCTGTGATACCCCAAACTTAACATCATTGCACACTGCATGGATGATTTAACTCAATTGTCCTTCAACCACTAGTTCACTAAGGACATGATGACTATACTTAAGGGGGCTAGAAAGCCCACGACAAGGAAATCCTACTTAACTGAATGGAAGAAATTTTTCCTCTAGTGCCACAGGAAGGATAAGGATCCCATCACACCAGTGGTGCCCATAATTTTGAACTACTTAGCCAGCACCATGGCATAGAAAGAAAAAGATGAGTGCTGCCGAGGTAACCCAGGTTTGATTAGAGGCTTGGGTGCAGCAGGAGCTGGGAAGTGGAGGATGGGCATTCACTCAAGCACATCTTACAGTTGATCTCCGGATGTGACTGGCGATGCACAGGGGGCATTGTCCTTAGGGAGATGGAGCAGTGCTGAGAAGCCTTAGAAGTGGGATGACACGCCTGCATGCTGTACCACACACCAATCCCAAAATGTAATGGGAGTTTACAAGTGGGAAGAAATTTAGGAAATACAATAATTCTTTCCTTGGCAACAAAATGATGCTGCTTCGGGTTGCTTCGATCTCCTGACTGACCCTGAATCGGTAAGAGAAAGTATGGGGGTGACATGGGTGCTGTAGACCTAGTGAAGGAGGAGGAGAGGCTTGGAGAAGCAGCTGATGGTCAGCTACATGAGGAAGGACAGGCAAAAAATATTTAAAAAAAAAATGATTCTGTGTTACCTAAATGATGTGGGTCAGGTTTTACAGGAAGTCTTGCACAGTCAGGTGGAAAAGATTTTCTGTTTGGTGCCACAAAAATAGCCAGGATCCAGTCTTATCAGAGGTTCCCAGTGTCCTTCAGTATTTCTTTCAATTTTTGCAGTCTGGTTTGGCCTACTCTTCCATTAAAGCCAGTCTGTCTGCCATCAGTGCCTGCTTGCCACTTGACCCCTCCACTCATGTTCAGGATGGAAGTTAGACTTTTATTGAGTGGAGCCTTGCATCATAAACCACCAAAAAATATATTTGTCCTCCCTGGGATCTCAGCTTTGTGCTGGAAAAATTTACATTACCCCATTTTGAGCCTGCAGCATCTGCCAGTCTAAAAATCTGCACCTGGAGAACTATCTTTCTTTTGGCTTACCTCTGCTCGCAGTGTGTCTACTTCAGATGCTCTTGGCTGTTTCACCTTTTCTCGTTTTTCACAGGGACATGTCTTTCATGTCTAAGGTAGTAAATGAATTGTTCCTCATTCAGGCTATTCATCTGCCTTCCTTTTTCCCAATTCCCAGAACAGGGGAAAGAATTCTACTCTCTAGGCATTCACAGGCAAAAACCATCAGAAAAACTGACCAAGTACTTGTTTCTTTCATGGATTTCAAGCTGGGCCAGCCAGTCTTAAAGAAAATGATTGCATCCTGAATACTGAAGGGCATCTCTTCTAATATACAAAATATGATAAATCATTGCCTTCCTACCCAAAAGCACCCTCTACCCGGGCAGTAGCCTCTTCTGCTACCTTCCGCAAGGGTATTAATACCAGGTCCATCTTGGAAGCTGCCACCTGGTCCACTGTGCACGCCATCACCAAACAGTAAAAAATGTATTCTTTTTTTAGAACCAGGGCTGGCTTTGCTAGTTCTGTACTATCTGGCTTCCTGGACATCTTTTCCCACTAGCCAACCACCCCTTTCTCTACCTCCTTCAGCTGTGGGAATCACCCATATGTTAAGAATACTGGAACAGTGATTTTAGTCAAGACACAAAACAGTTGTGAAAGAACTTCCCATAACAGTAAGTGTCCTACTGATCAGTGTTGCAGTATTCCTTTTCTCCATTCTTCCCCTCTTCTCTTCCTTTGCTCCAGCATTACTCTTTCCCAGAGTTGTAAGCTATTACCCATGTCCTGCTATTGGGAGAGCTTGCTTACCTATTCGAGCTATGCCCCCCAGCTGACCACTTTCCTCTCCCAGTAGTCCTTCAGGCCACTGGCTTTAAGATGGTCTGAGGATCTTGTGCATATGCTCACGTGTACACCCCGAGACATACTGGATGAGTTCACGAGTCAGACATACATCCTCAGGAAGGTAAAGCTTTGCTACTCTAGCCAGATGTCAGTGGGCAAAAACCCATATGTTAAGAATATGTAGTCATGATCAGTAGCACATCTACTGTTATGCTAAGTTTTTACACAACTGTATTTTTTCACTTGAGAAAATCAAGAAAAGCTATTGCTTCTCAATCGGACTTGAACTATGTCTTGGAAAAGCTGACATACAGCTGCTGCCTCATCCCCCTCTAATATCTAACATGCCATCACTTCAGCTAGGAAGATTTCAGAACTACAGGCCCTTGTATGATGAGAAACTTTTTTAGTTTTCCAGAAGAGCATGGTCACTTTTAGAACCAACTCCACATTTATGCTAAAAGTAACAAATTAATTCTGCCTATATCAAATTATCCGACTCACTATTTTCTTCCCTAACTCCCAGAACAAGGGAGAAAGACTTCTTCATTCCATAGTTATGCACGGATGATAAGATACTGCCTAGATTAGTCCATCAACATCAGAATCACATATCAGTTACTTGTGTTGTTTGCATCCAAGAAGGAGGGAAAATGTATTCCAAGTACACAGGATGTTCTTCATGTTTTACTGTTGCAGCCATTACATTTGGGTAATTTGCTGGCAGGTTGCCCTCAGTCAGCCTGATTAACAAAGTCTTGGGTCCTGCGTCGGTTGCTGTCCCTTCTTCCATGACGTCAGGGGTATAAAACATGCAGCTGACGCCTTTACATCAGTCTTTCTTGCCGCATGGTGCCCGAAGCAGAAGCAGTTCGCAAGTGCCGGTCGGCCTTGAAATTTTTGTTTTCGAGTTTCAAAACCGAAGTCTTCAACTAAAAGCTAAGTACCCCATTGGTGAAACTTTTTCTTGCTCCTTACTGATGTCAGTAGTGGAAGAATGTCCAGTCCAGGTTGTTTTTCAGCCCGTTTTCAGGAGGCCGCCCAGGAAAGCGCTCAGATGCATGGAGGAGGAATGTGGGAGAGACGGAGTGCCGGGGGAACACAGGAGAAACAGCAAACACAACACACAGAAGGCACCCCAGCCGAGAATCGAACCGGAGAACCTCTTGCTGTGAGGCGACAACGTTAACCGCTGCACCACTGTGCAGTAAAAGTTAATAATTGCATTATTTGTGGGAGGCAAATACCTCATAAGGATTTTCATTTGTACTGTATTCCTTGCCTAGGCCCTGACTACAATGTGACTTGCTGTCGGTTTTGTGCTAAATTTAATCAATGCACAAATAAACGTCGGTATATTTTTGCTTCTAAATATTTTGGCTCAAGATTTAATTATCCAGAAATGTCGTCGGTTAGCAATCCGACTACCGGAATACCTAAAAAACACAAGAAAAAGACAGAGACAGACTGTCGAGGTCCAAAACTGATGACGACACTTCTCCTAAGCTAGTCACCGGTTTGCCGGTACTCAGTGAGGTGCTTTTGCAGCCCCTGATACCCGCTACTTCTGATTTGCAGGCCTCTACTGAGACCCATTCAGAGTCTGGTATGCCGCGAGATGCTTAAATTATGGAACCTGCGGATGTCTTTACCTTAGATGGGTCCAGAGCCGCTGTGCAGGCACCAGCTTCTGAGGGTATTTTCAGGCCTACAGATTCGTATATTAGACCGACGCCATCTTCAAAACTAAGGCCAAAATCTAAATCTATGTCTAAAAAAACGACGCCTGGGCCATGTGTGCAGGCCCCTATGCCTAAAAATCAAATGATCAAAATGGCTGAAGATTTATTTACTCTGATCAGGGATAGCCAACCCCCTCCTTCTAAGAAGCCTAGGCAAGACATTGATTATGAATCTTCTGAACAGGATTCTGTTTCTTCTGACTCTTCTAATGAACTGGATTTGTCTATTCCTACTTATGAGGACTCTGATGCAGAGTATTCCATTCCTTCTGCCTCTCCCCCTGAGGATTTTTCTTTTGGGGAAACTTTACATGCCTTAAGGGAACATTTCCAATGGGAAAATCAGGATTTTTCTGAATCTAGAGACTTGGGGATTTTCTTCTACTTCCTCAGCATAGGCCTTTGGCTATACCTCCTGTTCTAGACATTGTTGATGATGTTTTTTCAGAATCTAGTATGACTCCTGATTCTCTGCCTCCGGCTCCTTGTAAGCTAGACAGATACTACAGGGTTTCAGACTCCCACAAATTCCTTTTCAAAAACCCTATTGCTGATCCTGAAACCATTTCTCAGGGTCCCAAGGGCATTGAGGCCTGTACTGCCAAAAATCCTACCCCTTCTGATAGAGATTCCAGGGTGCTGGATAGATGGGGTAAGAAGGTTTACATGTCTGCAACCTTAGCAATTATGGCTTTAAACTGTCAATTTCATGTGCTTAAATATCAACAGCATGTCATGGGACTACTTAAACAGAAAATGATGTTACTCTCTGACTGTGTGAAAAATAAAGAATTGCAGGATTTATCGCATTCAGCTGAACAAGTTGGAAAACATACTTTGCAATGTGGTTTTGATTCCTTGGAGGCCTCTTGCAGCACTGCTGTTACTGGGTCTGTGCTCAGAAGGAATGCTTGGCTCAAAGAGCAATCTCTGCCAGACCATGTTAAAGCAAAATTGTTGGATGCTTCTTTACAACAGGACAGTCTCTTTGGTTATAAGGCTGAAGAAGTGTTAAAAAAGATGGAAGATAATGCTAAATCTATGCAAACTGTGAAAGATTTCTTACAAGTGCAACCTCCAAGATTTAGTAGGCACTGGCTTACTAAGAACTGGTCCTTTCCAGTCCCCTCGAGAGCCACTCAAGTCAAATCTAGACGTTCCAAAGGCTCCAGGTTTCAGTCACAAGGAACTTTTAGAACAAAACAATGGGGTGCCTCCACCTCCAAATCTGGAAGCAACAAGGCACCTCTCTATGGTAAACAGTCTCAATGACTTCCCTCTACAATCACCAAGCACTTACCTCTTAGCCGCCCCTTTGGGGGGAAAACAAGCACTTCATGCACAAAACTGGCAACATATTACCCAGGACAAATGGGTTTTAAATATAGTATCCCAGGGATACAGATTTCACTTCCACAAGTTGCCAATTCCAAACGGGTGGCCAGATCTGCCCCCAAATCAGTGGGCAGAGGCCCAGAAAGAAGTTCTGTCCCTCATGAACATGGGGGCTATTCAACCAGTACCAGAAGAGGAAAAGGGACAAGATTTCTATTCCAGACTTTTCCTGGTACCCAAAAAAGACAAATCATGGAGTCCAATTCTGGACTTATCCACTCTAAACACATTTCTGGACATTCCAAAATTCAAGATGCTGACTCAACAGTTACTACTTATGCTAGGCAAAGATGCCTAGTTGGTAACTCTAGACTTAAAAGAGGCTTACCTGCATATCCCAATCAGGGAATCTTGCAGAAAATACCTCTGTTTCAAAGCTGGCTACTTGTATTACCAGTTCTCTGCACTGCCCTTTGGCTTATCTACTGCACCCAGGGTCTTCACAAAGTGCCTGGCACCAGTAATTGCATTTTGCAGGCAAAGAAATATTCAAATATATCAATACCTGGACAATTGTCTAATTCAGGCAGAAAACAAGGACATTCTTCTAAAGCATCTGCCGTTTGTAGAAAGGGTTCTAACTTGTCTAGGGTACACCATAAACGAAAATAAATCACAACTGGTACCCTCTCAAAAAATTACATTCCTGGGTGCAAGTTTGAATACAACTGCCCAGATGACTTACCTTAAGCCAGAAAAGCAAATTCAATTGATGACTTACTTCAAACAGGTGGCCACAAAAACCCTGCTATCTGCAAGACAAACTCTGTAAGCCTTGGGGTTCATGGCCTCCTGCATTCTTCTAATTCCATATGCATGACTGCATATGAGGAAACTTCAGTGGTACTTAAAAAGTTTATGGAGTCAACATTGTCACAGCCTGGAAACAATGATTCCTATTATACCTTGCCTGCAACTAGAGTTCCTATGGTGGGCAGAGGCCTGCCACCAAAACAAGGGACTGCCATTCATTCCACCTCCTGCCGCCCAAACCCTAACAACAGACACATCAGACTATGCTTGGAGGGCTCATCTGGCAGGGAAGTGCATTCAGGGCAAATGGAGCCCAATTCAAATGCACCTACATATCAATCAGAAAGAGATGCTAGCTGTACAGAATGCTCTGACAGCCTTCAAGGAATACCTTCATCCAGGACAACTGACAGACAACACCACAGTTATGTGGTACATAAACAAGCAGGGGGGTACACATTCCTACCTCCTCTGCAGACTAGCCATGGCATTGTGGGACATGGTCTTGACCTATCAAATTCAACTACAAGCTCAATTCCTGCCAGGAAAGCTAAATACTCTGGCAGACGAACTAAGCAGAAATCCTATGGACCCACACTAATGGAAATTGGAACCACAAGTTTTCAACATGTTGACACACAAATGGGGGAACCCAGGCATAGATCTTTTTGCCTCACCCCAGAACTATCAGTTGGACAAATTCTGCACAAGAATTCATCACAAAAAAGCTTGGAAAGTGGATGCTCTGTCATTCAGCTGGAAAAACCTATCAGTCTATGCTTTTCCCCCCTTTGCTTCTGCTCTCCAAAGTTCTACTAAAAGTCAAACAGGACAAACCAAAAATTATTCTGATTGCTCCAGACTGGCCTCACCAACACTGGTACCCACTCCTGCGCAATGTGTCACACCTTCCTCCATGGCACCTGCCTCAGACACCTTACCTACTGTCTCAGCAAAACTACCAAATTCTGCACACTCAGCTCCAAACTTTGAATCTTGCTAATCAACTAATTTCACATTTGGTATCCCTCAGCAAACCAGTGATGGATTTCATTTTGGAGGCTAGAAGGCCTAGTGCTAGAAAATCTTATGCTGACAAATGGAAAAGATTCTGTGCCTAGAACCAATCACAAGGAATAAGCACAGCAATGCCCAATATTCCTCAGATTCTGCAATACTTAACTGAGATGCTTCATGAGGGCCTATCTTTTTCTTCCATAAAAATCCATGCCTCTGCCATTTCAGCTCATTACAACACAGAACCCCCTCCCCTCTTCTCTCATCCTCTGCTGAAGCGGTATCTCAGAGGGGCCAAAAATGTAAGACCTCCCAGGAGAGCACCAACTCCTGCATGGGACCTCAGTTTTGTTTTGGAAAAACTCTCTCCCTCCTTTTGAGCCAGCTGCTACTGCAGACCTAAAATGTCTGTCCTGGAAAACAGCTTTCCCTTTTAGCAGTCACTTCATGTAGAAGGATTCAGAATTATAGGCTCTTATGACAGTGGAGCCTTTCATTATTTTTTACCCGGACAGGGTGGCTCTCAGGACCAATCCATCTTTCATGCCTAAGGTGGTATCCAGTGTGGCTCTTAATCAGTCCACTCATCTGCCAACTTTCTTCCCCAGTCCACAGAACAAGGGTGAGCGGATTCTGCATTCATTGGATGTACACAGACAACTTAGATTCTACTTAAACAGGACGAAATCTGTAAGAAAATCTGAACAACTTTTGGCGGCATTTGCTGCAGGGGCAGAGGGAAAGGCTATTTAAAAGCAGACCATTTCCAAATGGATAAGCCACTGTATTCATTTCTGCTATATGCACCATGGTAAACCTATACCCAAGGGGTTTAGGTCTCATTCCACCAGGGCTGCATTTACTTCTGCAGCCTTTCTCAGAGGGGTTCCCACCAGAGACATTCTAGAAGCTGCTACCTGGAGCTCAGTTCATACGTTCATCAAACATTACCATTTACATCTCTTCTCTAAATCAAGAGCTGGCTTTGCCACTGCTGTCCTGCAGGGCCTCATAACTGCTCCTAATGCTGTATAAATCCATCCTCCCAACCATAGCTTTGGGATTCTACCCATATGTAATGACTGCAACAGTGAAACATGAAGAACATAGTACAGTTGTGTACACTTACCATAAATGTAGATGGTAAGTTGCAGTCCTGGTTACCCACCCTCCAGCCCCCTGTTTTTCAATTACTATACCTCTCCCTTTTTGGGTGTATTTGCTTTTGTTTGGAGGTTTATTTTTTGTGTTTTAAATTATATATATCATTTTTTTTTGCTCCCCATTTGGGGGGCACCTGACATCTGGGGCAAGAAAAACTGATGTAATGGCGTTGGCTGCATGTTTTATACCCCTGACATCATGGAAGAAGGGACAGCAACCGACACAGGACCCAAGACTTTGTTAATCAGGCTGACTGAGGGCAACCTGCCAGCAGATTACCTAAATGTAATGACTGCAACAGTGAATACACTCGAACATCTACATTTATGGTAAGTGTACACAACTGTACTTTCTGTGTGGCTGCACATTTTCTTTTGTTTTGTTACACTCATCGTGCGAAGAAACTGGAAGAGACTATGACAACCCACAGCATTAGGGTTTCAGCAGCCACTGGGGCTTTCTTGAGGGGTGAGTGTGCAGGATAATGTTCATCATATTGATCACTACTGCAGTAGCCTTAGCTGTATGGGTTATATCCTGCCAATGATATAACAGCCGGATCGCTTCCAAAACGTCAGGGCAGTATCCATGCACCCTAACTGTTGGGAAGCTTGAGCTATTCTGGCTAAAATACAAGTCTGGGTGCAAAACCCTTCAGAACTTTAATGCCATTGAAGAGTCCATTCCTCTGAGACTTTCGAGGATCAATGGTCGGCTTGTGCTTTCATTTGCTGCGCAGATAAGTTCCCTTTGAGGTGAAAAATTTGCATTTTCTTAATTTTGTTGGTGTTTTATTACTTTCCTCTTTTGGAGTGTTGTTTTTTAATGGACTGTCTCAAGACTGTAATGTACTTTTAAACACTAAGCTTGTTTTTTTCAGTCAGTCTGAAAGCAGTGCAAAGAACCTGACATTTTTGTGGAGAACTTGTTGTACATTTTTGGGACTGGCATAGTTTTAAAGTGCTTTTACTCCATTTGTCTGTCAAAAAAGGAACTATTGTGGACTGGTAGTGTTAAATAGCCATTTCTGCCCATCCTCCCTGGGAAAGGGGCATAATTTTCGGCTTGACCATGGAACAGATTACCAGTACCATGGCTGGTCTTTCTTCCAGACACAAAAAGAAAAAAAATTAAGCAAACAGTCTTTGCCAGCACAACAGGCTAGCAATTTGCCTCAGTTGCAGGTGGTGACTGCTGTGGCTATTTGTTGTACCTTAGACCCACTCATCTTGCACCCTAGATGCCTCTGGTGTAACACCTACAGCTACTATGGACCGAGAGATAGCCACATCCTCTGTGGCTATTGGAGTCCCCTCAGAGGGCAAGGGAGAGCTACTGTTATTGGTCCTAGGAGAGCTGACAGGGAAGTCTTCCCTGTTTTGTCAGAATGCTGTGCCCATCCCCAGAGATGCAGCTGCTGCTTTTGTTAACCCATTTGGCCCCATTTTTCCTGTCAGAAAGAAACAGAAAACTAAGCATATATCTCCTCCTCAATTTTCTTTGGATAGGAGTAGTTTACTGGGTCTGGCTCCCGTGTTTAATTTAGGTTATTGATCCTTCTTGTAAAGTAGTTTCTGGTAAAAGTACCTCTTATTGAAGGTCAAGATTCTGAACCTGGACAGAAAGATACAGGGATGGATGCAGGGCTTTTTCCTCAGATTTATGATTCAGACTCAGGGGAGAGCTCAGTTTCTGATTCTCCTTGTGTGTGTGAGTGTGTGTGTGTGTGTGTGTGTGTGTGTGTGTGTGTGTGTGTGTGTGTGTGTGTGTGTGTGTGTGTGTGTGTGTGTGTATCTCTTTCTCTGAAACTATTGCTACAATGTCAGTGTTTTTAGTGTGAGAATGTTGAGGTTTCTGAATCCCTCAAAAAAATACTGAGTTGCTATAGAAGGATTTTCCAGAACCTACTCTCATTCCCCCTGAACTGCCTGCTGTAGTGGAAGTATTTGTTACCAGCTGCAGTTTTCCTGATGGTCAGCCAAGTACCCCTAAAAAGGCAATTAGGGTGTATAACATTCCTCAGTCTTTAAATATTTGTAGACTATTCCCAAACCTAACACAGCAGCAGTAGCTTTAGTTGATCACACTGCTGATAAGCAGTTAGTTAATTCCAATCCAACTCTTTCTTATAAGGATGGGAAAATTATTGATAGGTATGGGAGAAAAAGTGTTTACTTCTGTAAATTTGTTTTTCAGAATTTTGAATTGTCAGGCTCATATGTTAAAGTTTATTCTGACAGAGTTTGAAAGTATGAGGAATACTTTATCTGCAGTTTCTTCTTGTGAGGAAACATGCTTTAAATAACTTTTAATTTCTTCTGTTGCAGAAGTCACTACTCATTGTTTTTCAGTGTGTATATATAACTCTGTTGATACTTCTTCCAGGCCTATGGTCAGTGGTATGGTTTTTAGGAGATTTGCGTGGTTACATTGTCAGGACCTCCTTGTATAGAGAGAGGTTTAGTGTTTGGCCCCTCTACTGCTGAGGTGATCAAAAAGTGTGATGAAACTGAGTCTAAGATTTTTCAGCCCACCTTTTCCAAATTTTCCAAGGGATTTTCTCCCTCCTCATCCAGGTTTGACAAAAAACAGAATAAAGAGTCTCAACAAAATACAGGTAAACAGACAATTGAAGAAGTGGCAAGGGGTCTTGTACCTCCCAAAACCAAGGACAGTCCAATAAGTCCGAATGACTATTCGAGACCTTGTGAACCCCTCACACCCTAGCCCCAGTTTTCTGCAAGAAAGTCTGAATCTACATTTTTCTCTTTGGCAACACATAGCTTCAGACAAATGGATTCTGAAAGTCATTCATCAAAGTTACAAATAGCAGTGGGGGGGAATTTTCTCCTTTCCAGGGGTCATTAGTCATCCTCCAGATCAGACTGTCTTGTTTCTGCCAGTTCTTCATCATATACTGTCCCATACACTGATAAAACCAGTTCCACATTCTCATGTGGGGAAGGGTTTTTATTCAAGGAAGTTCCTAGTGCCAAAGAAAGAAAATTCTTGGAGATCAGTTTTGGATTTTTCTTTCCTAAAACTGTCTGTAATAGGGACCAAATTAAAAATGAAGTCACTTCACAACCTGTTACCTCTTCATCCTCTTTCAAGCTTTCTGGCAATACTAGAATTAAAAGATGCTTATCAGCATGTCCCTGTAAATCCAGACTTCAGACATTTAAGGTTTTGTGTGTCTGGATCACATTATCAGTTCTTTGTCTTACCCTTTGGATTGTCCAATGCACCAAGAATGTTAACACAGTGTCTAGCTCCAGTTATAGCTCATTGCAGGTCACATGATATCCATATTTTTTCCAGATTTAGGTGACTTACTTACTTTTGCAATGTCTTTTTCAAAGTGTCAGGAATCTCTCTTTTGGGAGAGGGAGCTCTTACACAAGCTGGGATTCCAAAAGAACATTAAAAAGTCTTTCTTGACTCCTTCACACAGGATTGCATTCTGGGATGTCAACTAGACACCTTAGGTCAAACAGATTTTCTTATACAGGAAAAAGTAGATCTTTATCTAGATCTAGTTCAAGGGTTTTCTACTCTGACACTGGTCAATGCAAGTGAATACCTCAGAATTTTGGATCTTATGCTATCTATGATTCTCACTGTACCCCTTTCAAGACTCCACATGAGAAAGATACAGTGGTATCTGAAATCATTTTCATCCCAGCATCAACACTCGTTATCTTTTAAAATTGTGGTACTGGGGTTAGTCAGAAGAGAAATATTTTGTTGGAGACAACAGATATCCTTAAATCCAGGTCTCTCTTTCTCCCTCCTGCTTCAAAGCAGTAAGTCACCACAGATTTTTCGGACTCTGCTTCGGTAGCAGCTTTAGGACAGGTAAAAGTGCAGAGGGTATGGGACACCAAGGACTGAAGAACGCACATAAATATCAAGGATATTCTTGCCCTGATCAAGGCACTCAATTTTCTGAACCATTGTTGGTTCCTAGGATCTCTTCAAGTGGTTATAGGCAATACCACAGTCATGTGGTACATCAGCATGCAGTGGGGAACAAAGCTGTACCCCCTTTGTTAGACCAGTCATGTCAGCTTGATATATAACTTCACAGTGCACTCTCACTCTATAGGCATCCTACAGTTTATCAGGGCAAAACTGTGTAGCAGACAAGCTGAGCAGGAGTAGGTAGACCCTCACAAATGGAATCTAGATCAGGGGGTCTTCCAAGATTTTATCCATCTGTGGGGAGTTCTTCAAGGAGACCTCTTTGCCTCCTCTCTGAACAGTAAACTGGCAAGATCCTGTTCCAGGACTCCATGCAAGAAGGCCCTGGAAGACAGATGCCTTTTCTTTTCTTTTCCTGTATGCTTTTCCACTCTTTCCATTAATATCCAAGGTACTTCTGAAGATTCAGAAAGAATCCCCCTAAGGTCATTGTAGTGACTACTTTCTAGCCCTGGTAAAACTGGTTTTCCCTTCTTTTGGAAATGACAAAGGACAGTTACCACCAGCTTCCTCACAGACTGGATCTTCTCACACAAGAATAGGAGTGATTCATACACCCCGACATCAGTCAACTTCATTGACTGCTTGGATGATGGGATTTTAATTCCTTTTAGGCAACTGTTTACTGAGGATGTGCAACAGGTACTAATGTTGGCAAGAAAGCCTGTTACTAGAAAGTTGTATTTTGCCAGATGGAATAAGTTTTCTAGTTGGTACCATCAACATAACCAGCACCCATTCAGGGCTGGCTGATTTCTGGTTCTGCAGTATTTGTGTGTGATTATCCTATAACCTTAGTCCTCTGTCAGGGTTCATTTATTGTCCATTTCAGTGTGTCTCCCCATGGACCGTCCTCTTTTAATGCAAAATGTTCTTGCAAGGGGTTTTGCATAAGAGGCCTCCAAGAAAGGTAGTGGCCTCTCCTTGGGATTTTAATGTTGTGCTACAGAAACTAACACTTTGAACCATCTAATATGACTGACTTGATGTTCTTAACATGGAAAACAGTTTGTATTGATTGTTCATACCTCTGCAAGAAGGGTATCTGTGTTGCAAGCTGTTATGATGAGTCAACTCTATCATATTTTCCATAGAGACAGGGTTTCTTTGAGAACTATTTCCTTCTTTTATGGCTAAAGTGGTATCAGAGTTTACTTTAAGCCAAACTATCCATCCCGTTTTCCTTTCTGAACCTAAAAATGAGGGAGAAATACCTTGGATGCCCAAAAGACAACTCTGGTACTGTCATGACAGAACTAAATCTTTCAGATCTTCAAATCAGTTGTTCATTTGTTGTGAAAGTAAGAAGGGACAAGCTGTGTCAACGTGGACTATTCTCAAATGGTTGTAAGGCTATTACCTTTTGTTATACTCACCATAACAAAACTTTACAAGGCAGGGCCATGGCTTCAATAATGGTCTCTTGTAAAGGGTTGGATAGTATAGATATTCTAGAAATTGCTACTTGGGGTCCTCTGTACATACTTTTACAGAGCACTATAAGCTTGATTCCTTCTCTAGGTCCAGATCTAGCTTTGCTAGGACCCCTCTCTAGGGGCTTCTGGACCCTTGTCCTTCCACCTCCCAAATGTACTTAGTTACGGTAGTCTACCCATATAGCTAAGGCTACTGCAGCAGTGATCAGTGTAATGAACATAGCACATTTATGTAAGTAAAACTTACCATAACAGTAGATGTTAAAATGATCACTGCTGCAGTTGTTGCTCCCTCCACCGCCACCCTTGTTTTATTGTGTGCTGTTATGCCAGACTCTGGACACTCATGTCTTTACTCCCGACTATGTCCTCTCAGAGCTCAGCCTCCCTCTCTCTCATGTCACTTAAGAAAGTATTTCATTATTTCCTGCAATTGCAGCATACGTTATTCAGCTTCACTGAGTTTACTGATTAGTTTAACATGCTACTTGTAGAGGGTTAAAGCCCTGACTACATCACAGAGTCCTGAGTTCGAATAGCAGCTCAGACGCTTGCAGGACCTGTCTTGGAGGATGGGAGTGAGCATTCTCTGCCAGCTCAGCCATCGTGGGGAGTAGGAAGGTCAGCTCTAGCTCGTCACATAGGAGACATCTAGCAGAAGCACTAGGTGTCTACCTCTGGGTCTAGAGTTTAACAAACCTGCACCACCACGTGCAAGATGCTCTGTGAGTTTGATAATAAAGTGCTTTGACCTGTGTTACTAGCAACAATTCCCTGCTTATTCAGTATGCTTTTCTTATACAGCCAGTAGCCATTACCAGCCTGTAAGTTTAATATTCTGATGAAATACCATGGTCTGAAGTTGTACTACTGAAGTAAGTTTGATGATAACTTGCTATGACCAGTGAATACAGCAGAAATGCAGGGAAAAAAAGAATTGTATATCTGACCTAAACTAATTCTTTTTAAATTAAGCAAAAGCATATACTAGATCCAGGCCTGCTGAATCTGGCTTTGTTTGTATAACTTGAGCACTAATCCAGGCCTTCATTTTTGGAGAAGGTTCCCCTGCACCCTAGTGGCAGGAGTGTGCAGTTAGAACTTGTTTGATTGAAGACTACAGGAACAGGGCTCAGATGTTCTTCGTCTTCCCTTGCTGCAGTCCTGACAATTGGGTATAGTCCGCGTCCCAGTCGGCCCGAATACCAGAGTATAAGGCTGACGTCGGTCATGGCGCCTTAGACTGACGTCAGTACGTCAGGGTACTAATGCGCATGACCGACGTCATTTCCTCAGTCTTTTTTGCCGCATGGTCCGATGCAGAAGCAGTTTTGCGAGTGCAGGTTGGCGTTCTGAGATTTTCCGAAACCGGAGTTTCAGACCGAATACAGAGTTGGCTAAGTAACCCCGTTGGGGAACATTTTGGTTTTTTCTTGCCTCAGTACTTAAACGGATGTCAGAAAAAGTGAATAACTGTATTTCTTGTGGGAAGCAGATACCGCATAAGGATTATCATACATTGTGTATACCTTGTTTAGGGCCTGAGCACGACGTTGTTGGTTGCCGCTCTTGTGCTAGATTTAACAAGCGCACTATTAAGAGGAGGCTTGATTGTGCTAGGTTAGTGTTTGGGAAGCGTTGCAATTATAATATGCCGTCGGATGCTCCGGCCTGCTTCATCCAAGAAGCGCAAGATAAAACTGTGAAGCCTAGGGTGAGGAACCGCAGTCCCGGACGCCGGTCCTTTGGAAGGCTCAGGGAGCGGAGGTTTTGCCAGGAGTTTCTATGGAGTCTCAGGCAGATACTTTACTGTTACAGGATGTGCCCTCTCAGGAGGTAGGCCAGGCTGAGGGGGCTTCTCAGGTAACTGTTCTTCCCTCTCTTCCCAAGGTAGTTAGGGCCTCTCCTTCTGTTGCCAAAGCTTCTTTTAGAGGTAGGCCAAGTTCAGCTTCTGTGGGGGCTTCTCCTAGCATTTCGGGCTCTGTGCCTAAGAAACATATGCTCAAAATGGCAGAAGATTTGATTACTCTGATTAGAGGTTCTATGCCCCCACCTGATAAGAGGCCTAGGGTGGAACAGGAGTTTGATAGTTTTGAACAGTGTTCACAGGCTTGAGTCTTCTGTGGAAGACTTGCAAGAGTTTCCTACTTATTCTGATTCTGATGTGGATGATTCCACCCCTTCAGCTTCTCCTCCTGAGGATTTTTCATTTTCAGAGACTCTTCACTCCATGAGGGAGCACTTTAAATGGGAAGGCCAAGATTACTCTGACTCTAGAAAAGGGCTTAGGGAATTCTTGTTTTTGCCTCAGCATAGGCCCTTAGCTATTCCTCCTGTGTTGAATGTGGTGGAGGATGTTTTGCAGAGGCTTCTCTGAACCCTGACTCCTTGCCTCCTGCTCCTGTTAAGCCTGATAGGTATTATAGGGTGCCCAAGCTCATAAGTATTTGTTTAAGAGTCCCAGGGCGGACCCAGAAACTGTTTCTCAGGGGCCTAAAGGTGTTAAAGCTTCTGTGGTTAAAAATCCTGTACCCTCTGATAAAGAGGCAAGGGCTTTGGATAGGTGGGGTAAGAAAGTATATACTTCTTCCACTTTGGCCATGAGGGCGTTGAATTGTCAGTTTCATATGCTGAAATATCAGAATTATCTCCTTTCACAATTGAAATCTAAGGTGGATGCTTTGGCGGAAGGTATTGAGTGTAAAGAATTGCTGGATTTGGTTCATGTGTCTGAACAAGTGGGTAAGCATTCTTTGCAGTGTGGTTTGATGCTGTTCAGGCCTCCTCGAGGGTGGCTGCTACTAGTTCTGTTCTTCGCAGACATGCCTGGTTGAAGGATCAGAATTTAGCTGAGCATGTTAAAACAAGGATTTTAGATGCTCCTTTACAGTCTGATGTGTTGTTTGGACCGCCTGTGGAAGCAGTTTTAAAGAAAATGGAGGACAAAGCTAAGTCTATGCAGACTGTTAAAGATTTTTGCAGGTACAGCCTCCAAGTTTAGTAGAAATTGGCCTGCTAAGGGGTGGACATATCCTGCTTATGGTTCCCAGTCTAGGGGTAGGTCTAGACGTGGTAGGGGCAGGGCTCAAGGTTCGTTTAGGCCTCGATCAGACAGTTCACCTGCTCAGACTTCTGGTGAAGGCAGGGGTCAGTCCTTTCGTAAGCAGAACCAATGACCTGCCTTTTCAGCTGCCAGTGGACTCTCGTCTGGCAGCTCCTTTGGGAGGAAGATTGTCTCTTTTCAAAGAAAATTGGGATTTAATCACTCAAGACAGATGGGTGCTGGATATCATTCATCACGGTTACAGATTTTATTTCCACACAATGCCCCCTTTCAGAGGCATGCCAGATGTTCCTCCTCCACAAAGAAAAGAGGCTCACATGCAAATTTCTCAGTTACTCCAGATAGGGGCCATTCAGCCAGTCCCTGTATCAGAAAGGGTCAAGAGATTTTATTCTCGCCTGTTCCTAGTGCCAAAGAAGGGGAACACGTGGAGACCAATTTTGGATTTATCTATCCTCAACACTTATCTGGACATTCCCAAGTTCAAGATGTTGACGTTACAGCAACTGTTACCTCTGCTGGGCAAAGATCACTGGATGGTAACTTTGGATCTCAAGGAAGCTTACCTTCATGTGCCTATAAGGCTAAGTTGCAGAAAGTATCTGAGGTTTCGAACTGGAGATTTTCATTATCAGTTCTCTGCATTGCCCTTTGGCTTATCTACTGCCCAGAGTATTCACAAAGGTTCTGGCTCCAGTGATAGCTTACTTCAGGCTTCAAGGCATTCAAATCTATCCTTACTTGGACGACTGCCTGATTCTGGCTCAAGAAAAGGAACATCTTCTACAGCATCTGGAATATGTCATAGCAGTGCTAAGATGCCTAGGGTATTCTGTGAACGAAATAAAGTCCAGTCTAGTACCCTCTCAAGACATGTGCTTTCTGGGTGTGAGACTGAATACAGCAGCCCAGATGGCCTTTTTAACCCCGGACAAACAAAAGAGTCTGTCACTTTACTTCCATCAACTATCTCATCAGTCCGTGCTGACTGCAAGGACAGTCCTTCAAGCATTAGGGTTCATGGCATCTTGTATTCTGGTGCTTCCCAATGCCAAACTGCATATGAGGAAGCTGCAATGGTATCTCCAAAATGTATGGACACAGCACTGCCAAGATTTGGACACTGTCATTCAAATAATACCTTGCCTTCAAAAGGAATTCTTGTGGTGGGCTCAGGAATGTCACCTAAACAAGGGACTCTCTGTGACCCGGCCAGAGGCGAGTCAGATTTTAACGACAGATGCCTCGGACACTGCTTGGGGAGCTCATCTAAATGGAAAGTGGATACAAGACAAGTGGCCTGCCAGACTACAGCATCTACATATCAATATGAAGGAGATGTTAGCAGTCCAGTTTGCATTGATGGCGTTCAAGGAGTTACTTCTTCCAGGGCAGGTGTTGATTCTGACAGACAACACAACTGTCATGTGGTACATCAACAAGCAAGGGGAACACATTCTTATCCTCTATGCAGGCAAGCAATGATTTTATGGGAGACTGCGTTAAGCCTGCAACTGACTCTTCAGGCAAGGTTTCTGCCAGGAGCACAGAACTCCCTAGCAGATGTATTAAGCAGACAAATCATGGATCCCCACGAGTGGAAACTGGATCTTCATGTATTTCAGAAATTGACAGTGTCCTGGGGAACTCCAGACATAGATCTGTTCGCTTCTCCACTAAACCACCAGCTGCCAAAGTATTGCACAAAGGGTTTCATCACACAGCTTGGAAAGTGGATGCTCTGTCTTTCAGTTGGAAAAACCTTCATGTCTATGCCTTTCCACCTCTACCTCTTCTTTCAAAGGTATTACTAAAGGTCAGACAAGACAGGCCAAGGATGATTTTGATAGCTCCAGATTGGCCTCGCAACACTGGTACCCACTTCTAAGGAGTCTTGTAAAGAAGCCTCCATGGCCTTTACCTCTGATTCCTCATCTGTTATCTCAGAAGGACGGTCATCTGCTCAATGTCAAACTTCAATCTCTTCATCTCACAGCTTGGCATATTCTGTGTTGAAGCACGGTAGGTCTCAGCTTCCTCAACAAGTTTTAAATGTGATTATGGAAGCTAGAAGGCCTAGTACTAGGAGAGTGTACGCAGAAAAATGGAAGAGATTTTTATTTTGGAGTACAGCAAAGAATTTGGAGATTTCAGAGCCTAATTTGAGTGTGGCTCTTCAATATCTTACTGAATTATTGGACAAAGGTTTGTCCTTCTCTTCCATAAAGATTCATGCTGCAGCAATTTCAGCTCACTATGATTGTGACCCACCTTTGTTTTCGCATCCTTTGTTCAAGCAGTTTCTTAGAGGGGCAAAGAATATAAGACCCCCACGTAGAGCTCCTACTCCTGCTTGGGATCTCAATTTTGTGTTGGAAAAACTTACTCTACAACCTTTTGAGCCTGCAGCTACTGCTGAATTGAAATTTTTGTCATGGAAGACTGCTTTTCTGTTGGCTATTACTTCTGCAAGAAGGGTGTCTGAGTTGCAGGCCCTTATGGCAGTAGAGCCCTTTTGATTTTCCATAAGGACAGGGTATCATTACGTACTAATCCTTCCTTTATGCCTAAGGTGGTTTCTAGTGTGGCTTTAAACCAAACTATTCATTTGCCTACTTTTTGCAGATCCTCAAAATAAAGGGGAAAAGATTTTGCACACTTTAGATGTACACAGGCAATTGCGTTATTATTTGAGCAGGACTAAAGATTTTAGGCAGTCTCAGCAGTTACTTGTTTCTTTTGCTTTGAGTTCACAGGGCAAGCCTGTGTCAAACAAACTATTTCTAGGTGGATTGGCTTTGCATTGCATTTTGTTATTCCCATCATGGCAAACAGGTTCCAGCTGGGATTAGGCCTCATTCCACTAGGGCTACTGCCACTTCAACAGCATTTCTAAGGGGAGTGGCAACTAAGGATATTCTGGAAGCAGCTACTTGGAGTTCAGTGCATACTTTCTCTAGGCATTATCACCTGCCTATATACTCTAAGTCTAGAGCTGGTTTTGCCACAGCTGTTTTACAAGGCATGTTGTCAGCTCCTGCTACTTTATAATTTGCCAGCCTCCCTTACCTCTGCTTTGGGATTCTACCCAATTGTCAGGACTGCAGCAAGGGAAGACGAAGAACATAGTACAGTTTTGTACCTACCATAAATGTAGATGTTCGAGGATTCCCTTGCTGCAGTCCAATTTACCCTCCCTCCTTCCCCTCTGTGTTTCAGGGTGGTTGTGTAGGTGAGTTTACATGCTTTTATTTTTTGTATATATTACTGTATATATTGTACATGTTTTTTTGTGCAGGTTGTTTGTGGAACTTGTCTTTTTGGTTCTTCTGACATCTGGGGCAAGAAAAGACTGAGGAAATGACGTCGGTCATGCGCATTAGTACCCTGACGTACTGACGTCAGTCTAAGGCGCCATGACCGACGTCAGCCTTATACTCTGGTATTCGGGCCGACTGGGACGCGGACTATACCCAATTGTCAGGACTGCAGCAAGGGAATCCTCGAACATCTACATTTATGGTAGGTACAAAACTGTACTTTTTGAGATTTCTTTATTGGTTAATTGGGTAATTTGTTTAAAAGCCTGTTCTGATTGCTTGTAGTCATCTAAAGCTGTTTTAAGTGTATTTTTTACTGTTTGTAGTCGTTTAAAGCTGTTTTAAGTATATTTTTTACTGTTTTTGCCTTATCTTTAAAAAAAAAATTCCTTGTTTCCCACCTTTCTAAGCTAGTATAGTCCAGTTTTCAGGCTAGTGCTGAATTCAGGGCTGTGTTACAATTTTCTGAGTTGCCTATACCTTACTTGGATAGAGGGAGGTTTCTCTGTTCACCTGTGAGAGAGGGAGCTTTGAGCAGCCATCTGTCCCTGGAGGAGTGGTTCCAGCCCAGAAGTTAGTAGTTTATAGGCCATTTTGGGCTAATTTCTATCTATCTCATTTCCCTGCTGTAAAAACCGCATTTGCACGGTTTTGCATGTCCTGGCAGTGCCGGTTGGCTAGGGCTAAATTTATCCCAGCTCCACCAAGTCTCCTCTTCAGTTTTTCCCTTGAAATTAGTCTCTCAACCTAAGCACTTAAAAAGCATCCTACAGTCCAGCACTTGCTCAGACCTAATAGCAAGCACTAATATACCCCGACACTTGATTGCCCAGGAGGGCAAGGCTCATTATTCACCCCTCGCCAACCAAGCGACTAAGCAGTTCACCCTACTATTCAGGCATGGCCAAAGGGCAATTTCAGGTGTACTCTCCAGTCCAGCTGATGAACCTGGGTACCCTGAGGCAATGTTACAACTGCCTCATGTACACAGACAACCCTCTCCTCCTACCACAAAACATTAACATATGCGACAGATGCAATTATATAGCTACATTGGAGGCTAAGCTCTCTCCACCCAAGACTGGAACAGGCAGTCATGAGGAGAAGGTTAACACTTGCACCACACCTCCAGCCTTACATAGACATACTAAACAAGCACTGGCAAAATATACACAAAATCATATTCGGAGGCTCCAAATAAAAACCTGCAAAAGCATCACAGACCTCCAAAGCAGACACCCAAAAAACCTGCACCTCCCGTCACAAACCAGACAACACATTAAACACAAAGTCAGTGTGCCGCACAATCACAGCCCTTAAGGCGAAATAACATACCTAACACACTAGTGATAGGTGACTCTATAGTCAGGCACACTGACGTCCCACTCACTAGGCTGGACAAGAAGAAGGTTACTGTTAGC
The DNA here is from genome assembly GCF_019279795.1 of Protopterus annectens. Classification (NCBI taxonomy): domain Eukaryota; kingdom Metazoa; phylum Chordata; order Ceratodontiformes; family Protopteridae; genus Protopterus; species Protopterus annectens. The sequence continues at coordinate 698,699,893 of NC_056734.1, read as the reverse complement.
TGCTTGTCGGGAGCCAGAATCCGCCACATAACACAAGCACTCAGGTCACTCCGGAACAAGTACAAATATGACTCTATCATTGTTCATGTTGGTGTGAATGACCTGAGACGTACCTCCCTGGACTGCATGAAAAGAGACATGGAAGAGCTAGCTCTCTGATCATGTAGCCAAGGCAGGTATGTCCCTGAGTCGCATCCTGCCCTCACCAAGAATGATACAGTAGTATAAAGACAAAATGATCAATTTCAACAATTGGCTAAGCTTCTGGTGTCATTTTTCCCCC